>NW_009611441.1:9407-17177 GCF_000690535.1 Cariama cristata
GGCTTGCACCCACCCATGTGCCCCGTTTTTCAGAGCCGCTCAATTCTCACCAAGGTACTGAAAAGTCGCTCTCGGAAAGTGGCAGGCTCAATGCCAAGCTGTTCCACAACTGTCCCCCCCAAAGCCGCGCAGGAGAAGGTGCCGAGCACCCAAAATCCCAGCCCTACACCCACCTGCACAGCTTTTATCCCCAAAGTAAGGCCAGCAGGACACCAAACCCCTCCAGCTCCCCGTTGCCCCATGCCCAAGGAGCACAGAGCAGGAGGGGACGTGCCCACCGTGGGTGCGAAGGTGGGCTCACTGCTGGAAGGGTCCGTGTCCCCACAAGTGACCACGGCACGCAGGGGATGGGTGCACGGGGGTACGGGTGAGCCTCGAGCAGGAAGGTCTCTGTGCCCTGCGGCAGGTCTCCGGGAGGTCTGTGGCCAGCGGGAAAGGGGATGGTGGCAGTGGTGGCTTTTTTTTAATTGGACAGCAGAAGAGAAATAAATGTAGGGGGAAAGGGATGCACAAACCTGCAGTTCATACGTGATGCACCCCAAACTCGTCCCGGGCTGCGTTTCACAGCTCACACGTGCACATCCCTGTCCCGCTTCGGTGCCGCTGCTGCAGCCCGAGGTCCCGGCAGCACCGCTGCCACCGCCCCGCTCCTGTCCCGGACAGCGAGGGCAGAGGGCACAACCTCGCAGTGCCACTAGCCCAGCTGCAGGCATGGTGTGTGTCACACTCGTCACACGCCTGCAAAAACACACTGTGGATATAAACTGGACAGATTTAGCGACTGTGGGGCCTTCTGTTCTTCCTTACATCTCTGGACCATTTCCCCACCCCTTAAATGCTTTACATTATTTATTATGTTTCATTTAACCCCAGCCACGTCCTCCAAATAAAATTTATTTTGCAGCTGTCATTCAGGTTTACTCCGGCCTTAACCTCGTAATCCTATTGATTCCCTCATTATTCTCGGAGCGCGGGATTGATTTCATGCCTTCTGTGTTATGGAGAAGCCTTTGCTCATTAATCTCACGCACGTTTACAAACAGTCGATCCTGGCCATTCATTATTTTCTCATGCCCTACGCAGTCAGACTCACAGACGTTCTCAGCTTGTCTGCTTTGCCTCCTTATTTTGGGGTACGGATGGAGACAGTACCTGATCCCTCTCCTAAAGGGCATCCACCCCGCAGCCTCACAACCTGTCTCTCCACACCCCGCGGCAGAGGACGAAGGGCTCCCACGCAGCAGCAGGGTACCAGAAAAGCCCCTGGGCTCACGCTCTTCATCACTTTTGGGAGATGCCCCAGGACTGCAACCCGCTCGGAAAGGTCACTGCAACCGACTGGGCTGGGAAAAAACAGAGAACCAGGACAAGTCTAGGTTGGAAAGGACCTGGGGGGGTCTCCAGACCAACCGTCTGCACACACCGAGGGGCACTTCAGAGTCAGCCCACGTGGCTCGGGATCCTACAACTGCCTTGTGCGTGGGGCAGCAGTACCTGTTGCTGGAGACGACGTTCCGGCCGTGCAGTACCGCTGATGTACACACGCGTGCAGGCCTCCAAATACACAGAAGTGTGTTATTTATACAGTGTGATTAATCACCCCGAGTATTTAATATAGCCCCATCAGAGTGCACAGCGCTGTACAGTATATGGAGGAAGACATGACCCCTGTCATAGAGGCTTAGAATAAAAAATAGGCAGACACTATCGTTCAGACACATAATAAATCCCGCTGAAGGGCCAATCTCAAATATTTCAGCTGTTTCCCCCTCCCCCCATAACATATAATTGTCTTTGTTGGATCAATACAGAGGGGCTTTGTGGAAGGAGCATGTTTTAAGGGAAGATTAATGTGGTGAATTATATATACAGCTAAGAAGAATTCTAATATTTAACTTCCAGGAGGAGAAGGAAGGTTTATGTGATTGAATCCTCCTTCCAGGATGGGAATGCAGCACCCAACGGGTGCGGGCAGGCAGGGGAGGTGCGAGCACCCCTCGCTCCCAAGGACCCGCTCCTCGGGGCTGGCGGCAAGAGCCTTCCCGAAGGCACGGCCATCTCTGCCCAGGGCGGGGGGATTCCATCAGCGGTGGAGCTGAAAGCAGCCCAGGCCATGCCGGGGCCGCCCGGCCACGCACCGGCACGGGCAGGGCGGGCTGCAGTTTCCATTGCCTTGATATCGGCACAGCAGAAACCAGCGTGCCTGTGCCACATCCCTCAGCCCCGCTCCAGCCCCACCTGGGATTCTCGGCAGGTTTTGCCCCATCACACCTACCCGCAAGGCCATGCCGGAGAGTGCCGGCGTGTGCCGGGCGGCTGTGCGGCATGAGGCCGCCAAGCTGTACGGCAGCGGCACATCTTGACCTCGAGATGCAGCCAGCAGCAAGCAAACAGGGCAGGGCAGTGGGGCCGGGAGCTCTACTGGTTCTAAATACATATTATTTATCCACAGTAAAGCCCCTGTGACCATTTCCCTGGACACATATACACACACCCCATCCATTGCTCAGAGCATCGTACACAAATTAATACCCTTAATCTTATTAATGTGTAACGACACAGGGGTTGAGCCCTCCCTCCGCTGAGCGGTGCAGAGCTCTCTGAGCCGCACCGGCAACCCCAGCTAGGTGTGCATCACGCGAAGAGCACGGCTATCATATGGAATAAATTTAACTGAATCAAGTTTTGATTAAATGCAATAAATATGATTGATTTGGTTACATACCCTCCGTATGACAGTCTGTTTAATTTATTTTTTCATTCTGAGAAGGGATGTTGCATTGATCCAAAACATTAGCTTTGACTACCACCGTAAATTCCCATTTTAGGGCAACCCGCGGCAGCCTTATTAATATTTTTACACTTACCCAGCAGTCGCTGGGGTTAACCCTTCAACAACGTGCCCACACTGTGCCGTGCCACGAGGGCAGGAGGGGTGACCTGACCCAGCACCGGGGGCTGCAGCCAGCACGGGAAAGTCACGTATTTTAAGGCCACATCTGCAAAGCTACCAGCCCTCCAACAGCTCCTAAACCTGCTCCCAGGACCACGGAGGGCCAGGGTGGTCAGCATTAATGCCGAGTCAGCATCTGCTCTGGGCTGGGCTCCCTCCAGGAGCCCTTCGGCAGATGGGAACGTGCCCCAGGCGCTGCCGTAGCATGTCCGGAGCAGGCTGTTTGCTATCCGAAAGCCCACAAACCCCAGCACACTGCTTGCCCTTCGCACCACGCCAGCATTTGGACCAACACTACTACAGATTTCCTTACAACAGCTTCTCTATCTTTCTTTTTAAGAAGGGGGGGGGGAAGCCCAAATATTTTTTATATTACTAATAAATTGAAAAAAATGCTTTATGTTTTCAATATATTTTCAATTTACTGCCGTGGTCAGTATCTTGATTGCTATGTATATTTTATAAGCAACATCAATGATAACCAGATTTAGCTGTTGATTCCTCCATAAATACTATGTTATCCACCAAAAGTGATCTCTGGTAACACAGTGTCATTAAAAATAATGCTGAAAAGTGTCAGGGAAACACCAAAAGTGAAAAGAATAAATCGCTTCCAAGCACATCTTGGAGATACTGGAATTTCTGAGGGTTTATTTGGAAGATAAGCTGATTTTTAACACACATTTTAGACAGATCCTGCAATCCACAAAGCCCCGAAGAAACACACGAGCTCATCGCAGGCTCTCCCTGCCTGCAGGAGAAGGTTCCTATGCACTCGCACTGACGACAGTGACAAAAGCCACTTTGGGCACGTCCAAGGCCCGGCACCGGCTGGGGGCTGCGGGGGTCCCATCCCCAGCAGATAGGGACTCGCCTGGTCCACGAATCCCTGCAGCTGGGCCCTGCTCTATATCATTCCTATCTCCTGTGTCATTTCATAGCGTTTCCATCTCCTGTGTCGTTCCGTATCGCTTCTCTCTCCCGCAGGCAGTTGTGCCTCGCAGGGCATTGCTCTGCCGCTACCGTTAACACTCTGAGCAGCAGCACCCATCTCACCCAGTGTTTCAGGTTCTTCGTCACCCACCAGAGCAGACTATGGGAAACCATCTAAACAGCCCCCAAAGGCTTTTTTTGGAAACTTTTACCAACGGGCAACAGCAAAAGTTACGGAGGCATGGAGATCCCAGCTGGGGCGAGGGTCGCTGGTTTTCAGGTGCCAGGGGAGCGGAGGGGCTGGTTTTGGGGTGGGTGCTCCCTTGGTGGCATCAGGTCTCCACAGGAGCCTCTGCAGCTGATCGATCTGCAAACAGCCCCATGGTGCAGCTCACTGGATTAATATTCTCACAACTCTAAAGGGCCCAAATTTAGTCTATATATTACTGAATAATTTAACTCATGATGAAATCACTGGCTTAGCAGGCTCCAGATAAGGCCCTGACCAGCTGAGCAGGACATGTGCTGTGAGGGCCTCTCTAAATACTGCAGTATTCAGCAGAAATGTTGTTGCTGTCCTCCTTCCAATCCAATTAAGCTATATGCTTAATTGCAAAGCATGCTCCCCTTGTTTTCACATAACAGTGGGACGTGGGACTTGGTTCGGTGATGTCTTTGAGAGAAGTCAACTGCAGAAAGGACTTTACTTAAGATCAAGATTTTTCCTACAAGTCCAAGAGCCCAGCCCAAGAAGGAACTGAGGCAACGGAGTGATCTGCCCTCAAGGAGCAAAGCTGGAAGGGAGCTGCTTTGTCCAGGCTGGGGCTTTCCACTCGTCCCTTCCTTCTTTCTGGGGGCAACAGCACAAATTCACCCAAACTCACTCAAACCTACATGTCCCCTATCATCAGGCAAATTTTAGTCTCGTTGCAGGCAGAAGATCCCTCACCCACCACAGCTCTCTTATGAGCTGGACAGTTTGTCCTCACTGAAGTCACGTCCAGCTTTTCCAAGGGTGCTCTACAAGCAGGGTGATCAAGGGAAAGCATCCAAATCGCTTGGCAAAGGACCCGGCACAGCCCGAAACACGGCAGCGCTTCAGGTCACAAACGGTTCTCAGCTCTCCCGAACCAGCACCTGGGGCGCGGCTGGGCTGCAGCCCTTAAATTAATGAGTTAATGAATGCCCTACCATTAATTCACAAATTAATGAGAGTCCTGGGCTTCCCGGGACCCCACAAATGTGACACAGGAGGAAATAAGCCATCGCACCGCCAACTTCCAGCTACATAGGGCTGTGCATGGATGGGTGCCAGCACCCAGCACCGTGCACCCAGCAATCCTTGCCCAGCCTCACGCTACAGCCCTGGAAACAAAGCCCCCAACACAAAGCCGCGGCAACAGGAGGGGCTGTCTCCCTCCCCTCCCCTCCCCTTCCACAGGAGCCGGGAGAGCCCCAGCTCAAAAGCAGCAAAGTCTTTTCCCATGGCATGTTGGCTTTCTTGTTTTAAAAAAAAAAAATTATTTAAAGCTTTCATAGCTCCTTTTCATCTAATATTTAGCATGCAAGAGTTTCTGCATGCCCAGGTTAGGTAAACATTAGAGAAGATTGTTTATAGAAATTATATACAGAGTGGTGCTGGCTTAATTTATCAAAAAAAGTTTTGTTGAAATAAATTCGTTTTACAGTGAAACCCACTTAAACCTGTTAAAGAGGTGACCTTGTTTAAACAAACCTGTTTGTGCTTCACCTCAGAGGACAGCTCAAGCAGCACCACGATACCATCTTCCTCTGTAAATATTCTCCTGCTCTCCCGGAGCCGGGACCTCGCCGGCAGAAGCTCTGCCAAGGAGAGGGGTGCCCGGGTCAGCGGTTCCAGAGGGGATGGGAAGGATGCGGCCGGGGGTCCCAAGCAAGGCGGGAAGGTTCGGCTGCCGGTGCGATGGTTTAGTGCCAGGTCTGCCCCGCTCACCCACCGAGAGAGATGAGCAGCAAGGGCTCAGGGCCTGCGGTCGGGATGACACCGGGTGTTGTAGGAGAAACGCAGCTCTCGGCAGCCCCGTGGTTGACCTCCAAATCGGGGGGCTGAGGAATGGGGAAAACCCTCCAGCCTCTGCCCGCCCCACTGCTTCACCCCACACTGCTGGTTTGCTGTTGGACTGATTGCTCCTGTCACCACTGGTATTATCAGCTTGACCGGATCGCTCTCATTTTGGGAAATAATAATAAAAATAAGCCAGTAGCCATTTTTTGCCTCTCCTGAAATTTATTGCAAAGTGGGGAAAAGCAGGATCTCTGCTCTCGCCTCCCCTCTGCTGGCTCCGGCGCCTGCAGCACCTCGCTCCTGCCTGCTCTTCCTCCTCTGCTTTAGAAGAGGCCAAACCCAGACTATGCAGAATACAGGGGGAAAAAAAACCTACCAGCATTTCTCTCCCATGACACAGGTCAGATTAACAGGGGGAAATTAATGCTAGCACGTTTAATGGAGATGAAATGCTTTGCGAATGAGCAGGCGCATTAATTCGGCGCATGTGGCCGGGAGCGATAGCAGGAAGCACATCCATCCATCCATTCATCCGCTCGGGAGGTACCAGCCAGGTACGGGGCTCTGTGCAGTTCCCAGAGTCTGGCCTAAAGGTATTTATAGCCTAGAGCTGGGGAGGGAAAAAAAAACCCAAACAAAACGGCATGGGATAAGGGAAACTGGGCTTTGGAGTGATCTACGCAAAATCCACCAAGGCCGAATTAATATTGTCTCGTTAACAGAGGGAGCAATTTGAAATTATATGGGAAAGGTGGATAAAACCTGGAAAGCATAAGAGCCAGCTCTGATTTCAAAGTCCATGGGAGCATTCCAAGGCAGAGCTTTAAAATTAGAAACAGCATGCAAAGTTACTTTTCCATTGAAATGTCATGTTTTCCTTGAAAAGAGCTTTTTCCATCTCAAGCTCGTTTTGTCACCGAGCAGTAAGTGCACTTCTCCCGACAGATTTGCTGAAGCAAGAGCTCTTGGAAAAACCAGAGAATCGCATCCGGGCGCTCGGCAAACAAATAAAGGCCAAGAAGAGAAGAGTCTGGGCAGCACATTTCCATCTGGGGAGGTTTGCTGCTCATCCTCTAAGTGTTGCGGGAAGAAGGAAAAAAAAAAAAAAATGCATTCGTCCTTAGGCAGCCGGGTTTCCGACTCGGCCCCTCCGCCTCCCCCAGCACTGCCCAGGCTGCTCCTTTTGGGGTGGTGAAGACACCCCATGATGCCCAGAAGGGGGTTTGGGAGCTTATTCCCAGAGGGCAGACACTGCTCGTACCACAGTGTGCTGCGTATCTGGTATTTCTCACTTGAGGAAGAGCCAAAAAGGAAAAGCAAATACAACTGCTGACTCCAAGAGTCTTTCCAGTAAATCCACGGAAATCATCACCAGCTGAATTCAGGTCTTGCCTCCAGCCTAAAACACCGGGTTCAGATCCTCAAGCTCCTGCTCAAAGCAGCACTGCTGGGGCAAAATCCCTTGTGCGTGACCCGGGATGGAGCAGACCCCATCCCCAGCCTTCGCCGGGCTGCAGGAGAGCCCCGGCACTTTGGGCAACGGTCCCTCTGTAATAGCGGGGATCCCCCAGCATCACCCGAGCTGTGATGGACATAGTGACACCTTGATGGCCAACACAGTCACTGCCCTGCCGAGCACTGCGTTACGTGCTGTCCTCTCATTTCCAGATGCTCTAAATGCCTAACCTCCCAAGCATGGTCTGTACAACCACGCTTTCCTGGGAAGCCCCAGATCCATCGCAGGGGCAGACTCCTGGTGCACAGGGGGGTGCTGGAGGCCAGACCCTCCCAGCGCCCGGGGATGTGGCTCCCCTGGGGCCGGCAGGGGGTGCTTGGGACC
>NW_009611441.1:17208-19867 GCF_000690535.1 Cariama cristata
CAGTCCTGCTTGGAAGCCATGCCGGGGCTGGCGGCAGTATCGGTGCTGGAGTAAGATGGCTTTTAAACTCAGAGTGAGATGAAAAACAG
Organism: Cariama cristata; assembly: GCF_000690535.1. Classification (NCBI taxonomy): domain Eukaryota; kingdom Metazoa; phylum Chordata; class Aves; order Cariamiformes; family Cariamidae; genus Cariama; species Cariama cristata. Next base: position 17,298 of record NW_009611441.1, read on the forward strand.
CCGGAAACACATCTAACGGGTGACTGGAGGGCTAAGCCTGCTTTTCTCATGCTCGCTTATCCCGGGCTGCTCCGCCAGAGCCCAGGTCCCTGAGGAGCAGCTTTCTCAAGCTCTGCTGCCTGCCCCAGTCTTTTGCTGCTCACATCCCTCCTCTGCCGAGAGGTGAAGCAGCAACAGACTTTCAGCAGGGATGTAAAAACCATTTTTTGTCATTAAAACTCCCGTGGCGTTTCCTGCCGCGGCTCCCAGGAACGCAACGCAGGCCCTGAAGCGCCAGGCAAGGTGCTTCGCCCCAGGAGCAGCTGCGGTTCTGGAACAAGGGAAACTCCTGCGTCACTTCTCGGAATGATTTGGGAGGAGAAATGGGAGACACGGAGGCCTGTCACTGCCTGGGAGCTGGCAGCGTTCAGTGGGAGTACACGGCACGGCACCAACGGGAGAGAAAGCATTCCCTTCCCCAAAGCGCTCAGGCAAAACCTGCCGTTCCCATGTTTTCTGGGCACTGACCACCTCGGCTGCTAAACTCTGAACTGACCACGCTACAAAACCCTGCCGAGACAGCCCTGCTCCCCACGGCGGCAGGGGCACCGACCACCCAGAGCCAGCCAAGAGCAAGAGCCGATGGAAAGCAGAGCGGCCGGGGCTGAGCCCCGCGGGGCTGGTGCTGAGCCGGAGCAGGGCACATCGCCGTGCGCCCGCTGCTTAACAAGGGGAGACACGAGGAGCACCCCTGGGCAACATCAGCTGAATCACTGCGCTAACTGAGCGACCAAAGCTTTAAATCAGATTTAGAATAACCAAGGACCTTGAACGGCTTTTTACCTATTAGATTTCTGCTCTCCCACCCATTAAGCTTAACAGAAATGGTTCCGAGAAAAGCAAACCCAAAAAACCTGCAGGGACGCAGCCGCCAGGGCTGAGCACCCACACCAACAGCTCAGAGCTTGTTGGAAGGAGTTTCTTCACCCAGAGACCATGTGGGACCCCCGCGAGGGGCTGCTCCTGGCATTAGGAACGCAGGAGGCCAGGAGAAGCACGGATCTAATGAGATTTGTTCTAATTCATGTGATTGTTTATAAGAACAATGCCACACTAAGCCTGTTAAGCCATTCTGGCTGGCCAGGGCTATCCGCTCCTGCACCGGGCTGGCCCAGCAAAGCCGCTGCTCGGCTGCACACCCTCCAAGGCCTGAGGTTTGCTCAAAGAAGCTGGACACACATTTTTTGGCTAGGAGACCACAGCATGCAGAGAGAAATCTTTGCCATTTCTCCTAACCAGAGCCCTCAGAGCACCCTCACAAAAAAGATCTCACTCCAGTTTGCTGGGGATGCCCTCCCGCACAGCGCCAGGCTCTGCAGCCCAGTGAACGCAAGCATCGCCCCCCCCGCGTGTTCTGCAGGGCACACGCGGCCAGGACAGCAACGCAGGAGCAGCCCTGGGGCTCTTCTGCATCCTGCAGCTGCAAACCCACCATCTCTGGGTTTCTCAGTGGGTTCTCGATCAAGAATTTACAGCACCGAAGGGCAGCTGAAGCAGCACACAGGGTCAGATCCCCCCAGCAATTCGCTCCCTGCCCCATGGGTCACAGCTTGCACAAACCAGTGCCATCTCAGAGATGCGCCGGACTTTCCTCCCACCACCCTGATGGAGGAAACTGTTGTTGTTGTTGTGTGTTCCCTTTTCTCTTTTTTTTTTTTCTTTCCTTAATGGAAAATTGTCTGAGCCGTCCCCACGATGCTCCCAGCAAGGGAAAAGGTTACCCCAGTAATCAGCCCCGTGGTGCCAAAGAGTCTGCACCAAATTCAGCTCTGGCCTCCCTGGCTCTGGGGGAAGCAGACATAAATACGGGTCTCTAATCTCAGACGCGCTCGCTGATAATCTGCTCTGCAATTCGCAGATAGGGTAGTCTGAGCGCTCGCAGGCTCCAGGGACAGGCGGGAGGGCAGGGGGAGGCAGGACCCGGGTCCCCTCCGAGGACTCGGTCTGGTCGGGCATCCTTCTCGCAAACCACCCACAGCACACGCAGCCACCAAGGCGCCCGGGCCTGATCCTGTGCCCCCAGAAGTGGGAGTTTTGGCCTTGGATTTGTGGCAGTCGCTTGGGAAATTATAAACAGCCCTTTCCCGTTCTGGAAGCATCACAGGCATTGGTGGGGTCTTAAAGCAGCCAGTCCTTGCAGAGGGGAGTGGTGAGATGGGGGGGTGTGGCCCCCCCCAGTCCTGAAATGGGGTCCCAGCAAACCACCCCCGGTCACAGCGCAGGCGTGTGAGCTGCAAAAGCCACTTTTTTTGCCACAAGGAGCCACACTGGGGTATCCCAGGGTCAAGGTCCCTCTGACCATTCCCGCCGGGTGTACCTGGCCCAGTACCTTCCAGTGCCCCCCATCACTGCTGCCCACGGCAGGGAAAAAAACTCCCGCAGCCAAGGCAGCCCCGTGCCCTGGCCACACTTGACCAAGACCAGTCACAACACTCACCAGTCACCCCAGTAAGACGGACTTCTTCCCCTCTTCCATGAATATGCCAAAAGGAGGAAAACGTCTGCCTGTTCCCACGGTGGGGCACAGGGAC
>NW_009611441.1:19919-21189 GCF_000690535.1 Cariama cristata
TTTGCCCTCGTGTCACCAAAGCGCAGCACATGGCAGTATGACAGCATGGCGATTCTCTTCGGAAAGCTGAGATTGCTGCCCAGTTCTCCCCCCACCCCGGGAAAACGGGCATTTCATGCGGGGCTTCGCGCAGGCAGAGGGCTCCAGCTGTCTGGTCCGCCAGCTGGATGCTGGCCCAGACCTGGGGGGATGCATCTCTGCTTGGAAATAACTGGGGGGAAAACATCCAAACAGTCCAGCTGGGATAAAAATCCCTGCAAATGCTCCCTCTCGTGGAGGCCGGCTCTCCCGCTGTCCGGAAGACCAGGAGAGGTCTTGTCCCCAAAACTGTCCCAGGGCAGAGGGGTTCTGCAGGAACGAGGGGCCCGTGGGAGCTGGTGACATGTTCCCCTCGCAGCACTGAGCACCGGTGGGTGCCTGGTGGGGACCTCCAGCGCGAGCAGGGGAGCGCGGGTGCGGGATGGGGCGAGCTCGGGGCTGGCTGCACGGCCGTACCCATCACTGGGGATCTCGGACGCTTCTGACACTTCAGTGTCCGCACCACCTTCCCCTCATGCTTATACGGGGAGAAAGTGCACATACTTAGCACTTGATGGAGCAGAGGGAAAGCTGGGGATACCTGTTGGTATCTACCTTGGCTGAGCCCCATTGCATGCAATTTGTCCCTTTTAAAGCCACTTTGAGGGTGTCCCCAAGCCCTGACATGGCCTGGGCAGGGAGGACAGCTCTCGAGCAGAGCTGGGACAACGGCGTTGCAATGCCTCCACCAGCTCATTATTTCCCAGCCTGGGGAATTATTTCCCCAAAGTCTTTAATTGATTCCCCCCAACTGCACAGAGTTTTGCACTGACAACACCTTTCTGCTGGGAATCGAGCCAAGATCTCCACAAAGTCATTTTGCAAAGACAATTAGGCAGTCCCTCGACAGCGCTGTCTCATTTTAATTAGATCTTATTTCCAAAGAATTACTGAGCACGCCAAGCCCAAGGCTGAAGGCAAGGACCACTTACAGAAATCAATGGGATGCGAAGGACAGATGTACCTGTGCTTATGTCACCGGTTACAGCAATGCCAACTTGATGAGGGAAAGAAGCAGCCTTTCTCACATGATTTCATCCATTAATACTTCAGGCAATATAAAACCCAGTGTGCAGAAGACAGACCATCACCACTTCGGGCTGCTTCGGGTGCCTCGGAGCAAGTGTTTGCTGCTTTCTGAGGGGATCTATAGGTGTTACGCGTACATTTTTGGCAGAACCCACAAAGCTGG
>NW_009611442.1:0-2036 GCF_000690535.1 Cariama cristata
AGGGGTTTGTTTAGGAAGCTGCGGACCATGAGCAGGGAGTATTGGACCGCTGGCCATCCCAGCAGCGCAGCCGGCTGCGAAGCAGAAAGGGAAGCCCACCTCATGGACACCAGCTTGCAAAAGGAAGCTGAGGAGGAAAGGATAGTGATGGAGCTCATTAAATGTTACCGGGTCAACTGAAGGAGCAGAAGCACCAGGGTCATGCAGAAACAGAGCGCACAAGAGCTCAAAGCTTCACTTTGGCATTACTGTGCGAGACAGATAAATCACATACTTCTGGAGCATTGCTGTACGTTTCTCTGTACCTGGGAGGCACCCAGAGCAATAGCTCTGCACAAATAAAGGTTAATTACTGAAAGAACTGTGTTGTGATCTCTGGGGCAGGGTGTCCTCACAGAACGGCTCTGTGAGAATCTCTTAGATGAGGAGAACAACTGAGGGAAAGAAAAAATTGGCTGGTATTTTTGAAGGAGAACCCAAAACCCAAATAGTCCCTTCCCTTTTTCATCTCTCTCCGTTGTCACTCAGGGAATTTAAGAAACGTAATCCATGACATTTCATGTTTAACCGTGCAGCCACCGAAAGCAGAATGGGCTGATGGAGGTACAAATGCTGTGTGAGGTGGTATAGCTGGGACCGATCCAACCAGCTATTTTATTATTTTATTATTATTTTACCCCAAACAGTAGGGCATAGGGTAAGTCTGGAGCTACCCAAGAGGATGGAGGATGTTGATGCAGGAACAGCCCCGGCACGACAGTTACGTCTGTGGTGGGAGCAGGCACGGTGCTTTCGGCGGTCCCGCGCCTCAGGGCTTACACTCACATCCTATGTCAAGGATGGGAGCAGCCTGCTGCGTTCCCATCACTTGTGGAAAGACAAAAATCCCGGTGGTTTGGTGAGAAGACTCAGGAGGAATGAACTACAGGAGAGGTTGTGTGAACATTTAGAGGAGTACGACCATTACAGTTAGAGCAGCTGGGATCAGTTTCCTATCAAGGAAATTATGCCACCAAGGCCATGGGTATCAGCTACCTCTTCATTAGCATCATCTTCATCGTCATCCACGTGGGCCGCTGCTGCTGGCAGGTGTTCAGGTGCCCTGCCAGGGTATAGCATCTCCACCACAGCCCCGACGGATCATTCTTGCACCTCGCACCATCCTCCCGTTAGAAATTTCTAATGTTTTGACCATTAGAAACCAAAATGCTGCCGGTGCCCACTCATCCTCCCTTTTGGTCAGGAGCGTGCCAGCGAGGACCGATGTGGAAAACTCCGTGTGCCGCAGATTGGTATGGCTTAGTCGGGATGGGCGGAGATTTCAGACCGCCACGATTTGTTCCTGGCTCTGCTGCTGGCTCGCGGCGGGGTTTTAAGCTCAATATAGTCCTTTTCAAAAGAACACTTGGAGTTGTTGCAAGATCTTCTGGCCAAGCTCTGCAGAGTTCTCGAACCGCATCAGTGATTTATTAGAGCTGTTTTTCCAAGAGACTGCTGAAAAGATCCACCAAACTATTTTAATCCAATTAATTCTTGCTTTTCTTACCCCCTTTTTTTTTTTTTTCCTTTTTTTCATTGCTGAGAACTTTGAGTGCCAACATTTCAAAATGTTCAATGTTCCTTTGAACTCCTTAGCTGGAGCAAACCCATTTTTTTAAATTCTGGTTTAAACATTTTTTCATCTTTGAAGGAAAAAAAAATATTTTCCAAATTAATCTGGTGATTTTCTTCAGCAATATCTCTGGGTTTTGGTTGGGTTTTTTAACTCGCCTGACTCAGCACAGACTTGTGAGTCAACATTTATGCCTGACAAAGTTATTATGCGTGTCCTTCAAAGGGGATGGCATCTCTACAGGGTTTAGGTGGCCACTTCCTTGCTCCTCAGCATGGAGCAGGACTTCCCCACAGAGCTCATCTCCACTCCTTTTTTCAAGGATATGGCTTGGAGATTTCAGCTTTCCCAAGAGAAATCCCGCTGTCCAGGAGGGCAGCAAGAGGCTCCCAGCGATGCTCAGGCACTTGAACCACATTGATGA
>NW_009611443.1:0-2547 GCF_000690535.1 Cariama cristata
CGGTGACACCCTTAAAGGACAAAAGGAAGGAATTTGCTGAAAAAAAAAGGAGATTTGCAATTTGCCCTTCAATTTGTCAGGAGGAATTTCCTGTCTTTCACTTCACCTTAGGCACACAAAATATCAGCACATAGCCACCCTTTTCCCCAAATCATACAAAACTGCCACTTAACATGGTACTCTATTCATTCACTGTTCTTCCAAGAAGGTCTGACAATAAGCTAATTGCTGGAAAAAAAATCATACTGTCATAGGCTGGCCTGCTTTATATCTGCCCAGTAGATGCATGACAATCAGAAACACTGTTCTTTAATAGTTGTATACCACCACACTGATTTCCAGGCCTACTCTTTCTAAAGAAATGCCAAAACTATGTGCATTATGAAAGCTAAGAAAACTTCAAGAAAGAGGCAGAGCTTTCATTTCAAAACATCCTGCAGTAGACCTGAACAAGTTCTTTTGCATTTTAAGTTGTTCTTTCCTTGCACTATGCCAGCAAGATGACTAGAACTATTATTAGGCCAGCAAAGGGTTGGCAATCATTTGCTCTGCTTGTTCAGAGAGAGCGGACAAGTTGTATGGACCATCATTACCAGGGCCCTGTTGGAAGAGTCCCCCGGTATGTGGAGAGTACCACAAGGCACCACTGCCCTTTCTTGCCTCCCTGTAGCCTCATAGGCACACTCTGCAGAGGCAGACTTTTCTCTCCTTGTGCAAGCAAAGAGATGCTCTTAACCCTGAGCATTTGTGGCACAAACTCTTTATACAGCCCATGTTAAGAAAACCTTCTGTTTCAAACCTCAACCAGAGCTTGTGTGTGAAAAGTTGTCTGTTGGTTTTGTGAAGAGTATCACCTTTCTTTTTGTTGAAAGCTTGCCTTTGTAGCATCAGTTGCTATATTATCACTGTCAAAAAGTCTGTAAAGGCACTGTCCTTTCTCCCACTATGGTGTAATCCCACCTTGAACCTTAGTTCTAGTGGTGGTATTGATTAGTCCCACTTTCATCTCCTCAGAGCTGTTACAAGTTTAGCTAAAATGGTGAACCTAAGGTTGTTATAGTCCAATATGAAGTTTAAACCTGCTCACTCACCTGAAGAAACATTGCACAGTCAAGGTCACACCTGCTGATCATTGGTGTCATACCTCTTTCTTACGAGTTGGACTTCCACTTGCAGAAATTGTCATGGATGTAAGTGATAAAGACTTCATAAGCTGCAAGAATGTCTTTAGTTTTCTTTCTCTTGCTACTACTGAAAAATACAAAGTTTAAAAGGGAACCAGTCTAGATTTTTTACCATACTTATAGTGTTTGGTATAATTTTAACTGTGTGTGTACATGTTAAATCTTCTCTGACCTCGGGCATGGTGCATGCCATTTACTATTGTTACAAAGAAATCATGAAAGGGCTACTCTTTTCCAGTGGTTACAGAAATCAGTGAAGATCTTTACTCGTTCTTGGAATTAAAATAGAGATAAATGGAAAATAATTTTTCACACACTAAGTATTTTAAAATATTATTTATATTTGTATGTAATTTCATGTCTCCTAAACACAGACAAAGAGACAAAGCAAGCTGTCACAAGTCAGTAACAGTCACTGAGACAGTCCAAATCTGTCTGAAAGCAATGGAAAAACAAGTTTGGGCAGCACCTTCCCAGTTCTTTTAGCACCAAGTACTGATCACTGGAGATTGCATTCAAGGTGGCACTGGTCATTTGGTATTTGGAGGAAGACTTTCAGATTCTGCAGGAACTGATGCTAGTGGTCCAGCTGGAAACAGCTGCAAAAGTCAACAGCTTTTAGATCTGACATAGAGCAGAGGTTCTCAGCACTAAGGATCACATATCTGGAAAAAACCCAGATCAAGTAATTGCATCTGTCTTCTTAAATTGTTCTTAATGTAATAAACATGTTACAGTGACCTTTAGAATGTCTAATGGGCGATGTATTTGAGCTTTCTGAATATTTAAGTCACCTTCCAAATTATGTCTCATTTGCTTATTCCTATCTTAGCCTGCACATTAAACTGCACCATAATCAAGATGGACTTAAAAAACCTCAACAACTTCATATGGTTAATTCCAGACCCCATTATTGTATTTTCTCATCAATTTCAACTGTAGAAATAATTATTTGGTGCTTCTCTTGAACTGCTACGTTGGTCTGTTTTGTTTGACTGATTCTTAAAACAGCTGCTGCAGTACACCAAAAAGATTGTTGTACTTCATCTGTGATCAGAATTATCCTACAGAATACAAGTTTGAAAGCTTGGGAAACTTGGCTAAGTTTTGGGATGAATTTATGTAAAAAGCTCTTAATAAATGCAGGAAGATTACATGTACTGAATTATTTAGTTTGTGACAGAGAGTCTTCTATTTAAATAAACTGGGCATCTTGTGTTCTGAAAGCTTCTCAAAACATCCTTTCATTTCAATTCCTAGGTTTCTTTTATGTTCTGATTCCAGATTCTCTTATTAGCTTGAAAGGTCTGGGCTTTTTCAGTTCATAGGACTAACTTTGTGTTGCTGCTTTAAACCGCTCTTT
>NW_009611443.1:2578-6077 GCF_000690535.1 Cariama cristata
AAAATTCAATACAGCATGACTCAGTGCCGTGACCACTACCAAATACAGAGCCTAATATGTCAGCTATTCTTTGAAAGATTTTTGTTTCTATCGCAATCACTGGAAACTTTGAAACTCTGCTGATAGATGGGGTCTCTTGTCTATTAACCTGGGCGTGTTTTAGTCTATGGTAGAAGCACTTTCAGTGCACGTGTGCAGGACTCTGCGCAATGCTAGTTGGTATTATGCACCTGAGGACCCAGCAATGTAAAAGGGAAATGACTCCATGACTTTCCTCTCCTTTACTTGGAAATTTCAAGGTGTTAGCATTGACTTGGTCCTAAAATGTTTTTGTCGTCTTTCTCTCTTTCATTCTGCCTTCTCTGCACACCAGCTCTGGGCACAGTTAATCAGCAGATTGTAATGCTTATTTCATAAATTCCCACCATTTCTTATCTCAGTATTTGAGAACAATTTTTACCTTATATTTACTTCCCTGAAACATTCCACGAGGGTGGAGGAGATTACCTGAAAACTAGATTACTGCAGAGATGAAGAAAAATAGTTTGTAATTCATCAAGTACAAGGAATATGGGAAGGCTGAACATAAGGATAGAGAAAAGGAAGAAAAAAGCAATTACTGTGTGATAGTATAGCAAAAAAGATAATTTAATCTCTGAGGAGAGTATGGACAGTGGGAGACATTTCCCTCCAGCTCTGCCTGGACAATGGTCTAGTCAGAAACAAATTGTCTAAGAAATCCTAGTAGTAGCTAGTATCAAGTTTGACCTCTATCCCTGAGGCACTCCTAAGCCACGGGGAGTAGAGGATTTCAAGCTGAGGCTCCAAGCAACACGATACACGAAACTGCTGGGAAATTGGCAAGGACGTTGGAGCTCATCCACCAAACTAACAAATGTTCCTAAGGCTGCTGACTTGCCGGCTTGCAGGTGTTCTTATAAATGAGGCTCACAGGCCACAGATTATAGCAAAATAAGCACTCCCGTTGACTTGAAGGCAGCTCACTGCGGTTACATTCCAGCACTTAGATACAAGGACTTTCAGAGAAGCAAATTATCTTGTCTGAAGGAAAAAGTCATCTGGAAGAGAAAGTCATGTTGCTCCATCCTGCTGGTTTTTGGAAAGTGCAGTTACCCTGTAAGTAAAAATAATAATCTGGCATAACATATTTAGATTTTTTAAGTGGATTTCAATAATGATATCCTGTACAGCATTTCCTTCTGTTATACCACTAGGTGTTAGGCTGTGGTGGTTCTACTCTGATATGGACCTCTCAAGCCTAGATAAAGAGGTGGAAGACTTGTACTTTCATTGAAGGAGACTGTCCTTTAGAGAGACTGCTGTGATAACGATTACAACATTTACAGTTGCCATATGTGTAATTAGTATTTTAAACATCACATTAGAAAAACATGTTATTTAGTGTTCTGCAAACATGGCCAAAAAAGCTTTTGTCTTTTAAAGGTAGTCACTTTATATTTTCCTATCACCATATTCACTAGCAGAAACTGGAATCAAAAAAGGAGTTAGTTTTAGCTTCTTTAGTAAAGATGTTTACAATGCTCTTTTTAACTATGCAGACCACAGGTAAAGCCCCCAGATTTCTCATCTTCCCATATTCATATTAAAAAAAAAAAAAAAAAAACCAAAAAAACCTCGAGAACTCTCAAAGCTTTTCAAATCAATCGCTTACTACAAAATGTAAATTTGCCTTGCAACTGATCATGACATACAGTAACAGTATCAAGACTGTTTCAGAAGGCATGTGTTAGCAAGTGGAATTAAACCCACTGCAAGTGAAAGAGAAGTATCAGATAATCTTTGAGGCTTAATAGTAAGCCGATGTTCACAGTTGAAGCTAAAGCACATCTTTTGCATCTTTTACAGCTAAAGCCCTAGGTCTGGTTAGATGTTGGTGTGACAGCAAAATGCGGTAGCTACACAGCGATACTTGTCTACATGCCATTTTAGCTTACAGTTTTGACTCTAGAGAGGACTCTGTACCATTGTGTATACATTCACCTTTTATTTCCTAATATATGCAGTGGAGGTAAGAAACATTCCTAACTTCAGGCACTTGTAAGATTTACTCATCATTGAGAATTTAAAGTAGTTTCTGAATATTAAGTTTTAATAGCCTCTTTAATGTGGGCTGCTGAAAACTTGTTGCAGTTAAAGAAGTCTGTTTAATTTTACTCAATATATTCCTCAAGAATGTATTACTTGGGTAATAGAAAGTTTCTGCCCCTCAGGCACTGTGATTTATATGCAATATGTTTGCTTATTACTACAAACAAGTAAACGATGTAACATTCTGGGGTTGTTTAGCCTGGAGAAAAGGAAGCTGAGGCGAGGCAACACCTGATCGCTCGGTACAACGACCTGAAAGGAGGTTGTAGCAAGGTGGGGGTCAGTCTCTTCTCCCAAGTAACAAATGAGAGGATGAGGGAAAAGGGCCTCAAGTTGTGCCAGGGAAGTTTATATTGGATATTAGGAAAAATCTGTTCACCAAAAGGGTTGTCAAGCACTGGAACAGGCTGCCCAGGAAAGTGATTGAGTCACCATCCCTGGAGGTATTTAAAAGACGTGTAGACGTGGTGCTGAGGGACGTGGTTTAGTGGTGGGCTTGGCTGTGCTAGGTTTATGTTTGAACTCAATGATCTTAAAGGTCTTTTCCAACTTAAACAATTCTATGATTCTATACTTTAATGACAAAGACTGTATCAGTGTTGTGCTGCTTTTGGCTGGGATAGAATTCCCATATATATAGAATTCCCATATATATAGAATTTCCTATAGCTAGTATGGGGCTATGTTTTAGATACTTTGAGGTGCTCCAGCATGACTTCATGCACAGCCACTGATGCTTCAAGGCATACCTGCTGCAGCACGGACTTATCCTTGGGCCACAATCCCTTCAGAGGTATATCTGCTGTGGTGTGGACATAACCACTGCCACAGATGCTTCAAGATGTACCTGCTCTAGTGTGGACATATTCACGGCCACAGACGCTTCAGAGTGTCCTGCTCCAGCGTGGATTCATCCACAGGTCACAGACCCTTTGACTTGAGTTCACACAGGAGTTCCAGCATGTCCACTACAGCAGAACAGAAACAGCAGCAATGCCCCGGCCATCTGCCAGCCCAGGCACATCACTGTTGCTGTTATCAAAATGTTCCCAGGAGCAGCAGAATATGATAAGCACCACAGCAAGCAGCAAAAGCAAAAAGCAGGCACTAACGAACACTAGACTCTAATATACAGTAAGGCAAATAAGCCCCCTGGCAAACACAGAAGCCTGTCAATTAATAGCTAAACAGCAATAATAGCTATAAATTTGATCTAGCACATTCCATTTAAACCTATCATTATCTCGAACCCTTCAAGCCCCACGTTGAGCACCAAAAAAGGACTGTCTTAGTTTAACCCCAGCTGGCAACTAAGCTCCACCAAGCTGCTCACTCACTCCCCACCCTGGTGGGATGAGGCAGAGAATCG
>NW_009611443.1:6089-9441 GCF_000690535.1 Cariama cristata
TAAATTGAGAAAATTCATGGGTTGAGATAAAGACAGTTTAATAGGTAAAGCAAAAGTTGCGAGTGCAAGCAAAGTAAAACAAGGAATTCATTCACCACTTCCCATCGGCAGGCAGGTGTTCAGCCATCTCAGGGAAAGGAGGGCTCCATCACGCATAACCATTACTTGGGAAGGCAAATGCCATCAGTCCAAACATCCCCTCCTTCCTTCCTCTTTCCCCAGCTTTGTATGCTGAGCATGATGTCATACAGTACGGGATATCCCTTCGGTCAATTGGGATCAGCTGTCCCAGCCGTATCTCCTCTCAACTCCTTGTGCACCCCCAGACTACTCGCTGGTGGGGTGAGGAGCAGAAAAGGCCTTGGCTCAGCAATAACTAAAACATCCCTGTATTATCAATGCTGTTTCCAGCACAAATCCAAGCCATAGCCCCATACTAGCTACTATGGAGAAAATAAACTCTATCCCAGCCAAAACCAGCATAAGTGTTTTAATTTAACTCTATGTTGTCATCTTCTTCACCCTCCTTCACTTGTTATACATTGCAAAGTGTTGAAATAATTTTGGTATTTCAAGTGTTACCTGTTCCCAGCTGCAATTAACATTTAAAAGCTTAACATCAATTTTCATTCAAATATGCCGCCTCTGTAGTCATGGTAACCTCCTTGTCAGCTTTATCATCCAGCTTTAGAAGGTACTGCTGTGGTACTTAGAGATGTTGTCATTCAGGATTTTTCATTTGGCTCCCTCCTCCTTCCCTCTCCTGCACAAAAGACACTTCCGTGCTTGCTTTTACCAAGTCAAAGGTTTACAACAGCAAGAGAAGAGCCAAAATGGAAATACTGTAAAAAAAACATAAAGTTCTACTTCATGGAGCTTCCTGGAAATAGGGAGTGGTGAAGAAGACTGGTTTATGATTCCAGAGGCCTCATCACACATGGTGCAGTAAACTACGTATAAGGTATTAAAAACTATATATTTAGTGCATGTAAAAATGAAAGCCTAGTCATATATTCAAATGTGTAGATGCAGAATCCAAGTACTAACCAGATGTCTCTTCTCTCCTCAGTAAAGAAGGAAACATTGAACCAGATGTAAGCCAAAGGCTGTTTCATTCAAATAATCTAGTTATTCTGTATTTAACCAGGATATGCTCTGACATTTGTTTTTTTGAGGAAAAATAGGGAGTTTATTGTTAGTTATCCTCCTTATACTAATTTAACCTTATACTAATTTTGTTTCTGTCATCAAGATTATGCAGCATTTATGTGAGAACAGGTCAGCTGACTCAAAATGCTTAAATTATTGCTAGAGATACCCATCTGTGAGCCACATCACTCTTGTTACAGATTTTATTGTCCTTAGCTTGCAATACATCTTTATAGTTGGGAAAAATATTGTTACAAATACAGAGAAACAGATGAATGTTACAATTCAGATACACGGACTTTTGGTTAGTAGATAATGTAATTATAGGCGATGTTATAACATAATTCTAGGAAATTTGCTACATATTCTCCCTGTGGTCATTTGCAGAACTCACCTGGTTCCACTTCTATTTCAGAAATTGACAGAAGTTGGGGTACTACACACATATCCCAGCCTCCCTCTGGCCATCTGTGAAAACATCTTTTAGGTATCTTTTTCAAGGGGCTACTTCTCACAGACTGCAAGCCAACAACACAGCAGCCACCAGAAATCATATAAGCATGCTTACCTTTAATCCCTGTCGTCATTGTGTAGCAGGCACAGGCTGGATGTTTGAGATGTAGGCACTTCATCTGTGTCTTGCATATGTAGGATACAGACAGTAAATCTGCATTTTAATTAATTCTTATCTATGTGGTGGCTCTAGAAGGACGGTTAAAACAATCTGTATATGTTTCTTTGCATCATCCTGAGCCTGAACAATGCAAGTCTGGATAATCAACAGGCACCCTCTATCACCTGTCAGCCACTAATGACAACCTCCCAATATGTAATGTGAAATAAATGTAAACCACCGGTGCAAACTCTGGCTTTGAAAGACATTTTGTATGTGTGAGTCAGCCATGACTCTCGCTGGATATCGTTGAAATTTTAGAAACTTCTTCTGAACCTTTTGCATCTCTTGCATGTCCACGTAATCTCTGTACTGTGTTTTGGTTTACCTGGTTTTGCCATCTCATAACTCTTCAGAAAAACTTAATGGCTTCCAATCAACACCAAGGCAACCCAAACGGCCCAGGTGCTGCAAACTGCCAGCGTGGAGATGCAAATAGACTATGCACCCCAGGCCTACTCAGACAATCCTTATTTTTGTGTGATATCCCAATAATAATTTTCAAGATACTTACAATGTGCATGTTTTATCACTTAATAAAAACTCCTACATTTTTGTATTCTTCATCAAGCACTGAATAACGGTTACTTTACGTTTGCCATGTGATGAAATCAGAGTGCAAAATGAAGAAGATAGAAATTGTAAAAATCAAAGTTATTCTTTTAGCCCAAAGGCACTGAGAGTTCACTGCGTAAAGTAAACTTTTTCAGAATGTGGAAAGAGTATCACCAAAAGCAGAGTAGTGCTAGCGAGCTGCTTACTGAACTCTTCCCAGATCTCAACTGCTGTCCTATCCACCCCATCTGAACCTCCCTGCTCTTGCCTGGGCTCTGGATTTTTCAAGGATTTCCACGTGGAGGTCTTTCCCAGCTGCCCTGACCCAATGAGGGTCTTCTGGGGGTGTTGGCCCACCAACACTGTATTACTTCAGCTTATCCACAGATCACTGTGTGGGTTTTTCCTAACAATGGCATAGAGTAGGAGTGCAAGTGGTATTTCAAAAGAGCAGCAGCCGTGTGCTCTAGTGGATCTACAGCATGTAGCACCAGCAATTATCTATGACAGCGCTGCATTGCAACAGTTCCATTGTACTGGAATCTTGAAGCACTTAATGAAACACAATTTATTGGGGAAATACCTACGTTGAAAGTTGGAGACCAAAATAGAAAGGGACAGCTCTTGCTACGAGCTTCCCCTGTTTTCTGGGGTGTTCAGTGCATCTTTATATTCTCTGTGACAACTTTGAATTGCAGTTTGAAGAAATTTCTGTTCATGAATAAATGAATGATGATTAATAACTTCACCTTCCTTAGAATCAAAACCAAAATGCAAAGTCCTTTTGCTTCATTTCCCAATTTCCCTTTAGAAAACATTTGGAATAAAGCATATTTTGATTAGAAGACCTCTCCTTTTTAAAATTAGCCCACGCCCTGACGCTCCCCTTTGCCAAAAGCACCGAATTTTACCTCAATTGATCTACACCAGCTAACCCAAGACAAAGGGGGAAAGAAAGAAGGAAGAAGAAAAAAA
>NW_009611444.1:0-1948 GCF_000690535.1 Cariama cristata
CGTCCGCCCCGCCGCCCGCCGCCGCCCCGCCGCCGTTGGGCTCCCCCTTGAAGGCGTTGCTCAGGGCTTCGTCCTTGCTGTTCTGCAGCACCGAGACCCACCTGGGCAGGAGGGAGCCCCGTCAGGAGGAGGAGGAGGAGGATGGGGAAGGCAGAGCAGGATCCGGCACCGCGAGGAGTGGGGATTGGGCTGCGGCACTTACACAACGCACTCCTGCTCGTCCTCCGCTTGGAAGTGATACGTCCTGTTGTCTGCAGGGATGGGGAGAGGGGGATGAAGGTGAGGGAGAGGGAGAGGATTTGGGGATGCCCAGGACAGCAGGAAGGAGCTGAACCTACTCCAAAGGGGCTGCTTTAAATGAAAATTAAATCATTGCACGTCACTCTTCCATCACCCAAGCCCTGTTGCAACCTCTTTCTGTATTAAGCTTGCTAGATCTCCTTGGAGAGGTCGGTCCTTCCTCCGTAAAGGCGGCCAGGGAGAAGCCCAGAGCCAGATTAAAAGGGCAAAGGGTGCCCAGGTGCCGTGGCAGGGCTGGCAGAGGACCAGCTGGTCACTGGGAAAACCCACTCAGGATGCTCTCTGCCAAAAAGCAAGTCCCCATCTGCACTTCGGGTGCCTCCGGATCAAACACCCCCAACCCAGCCGTGGCATCCTGCTCCCGGCACTCACGCGTCACCAGGTCGAAGCATTTCTTCTCCTCGGCGTGGGGCCGCACTTGGCAGGTGAGGAGGTTCAGCTTGACGGGGGGACGGTTTATCTGCAGGGTGGGAGGACGGCGGAGAAGTTAAAGGACCGGGAAGGGGTGGGATGCGCATCACCAAGCGCGTACCTCTGACGGCAATGCCGGTGGGACAACCACCATCCCCAGATGCTTCCTTTTGGGATAACCAGGGGAGCTGGACCCTCTCCGACCCTTTGCAGGAGAAGAGGGCTCCCAAAAAAGAGCGCCACGGTCTCTGTCCCTGACGCAGTTCGCAGCCTCCACCGCCAGGGGGCAGCATCCCCTTCCCAACCCGCCCTGGCCCTCTTTGGCCTTGTCTGGAATCTCAACGCCCATCTCGCTGCCCCAGCCAAACCCACCGGACACCCAGCAAACATGGGGGACCCCATTGAGTATGTCCAGACCTAGCCCCTACTAAATTTTAAGCCGGGCAGATTTGCCACCGGTTTGGGCAAAACTAAACCTGAAATCCGACGGACGGCAACGCTCAGAGGGTGCACTGAAGGGTTGGGGCTGCAGCCCCCCACCCCTCCTCACCGTGCTGTGGGAGATGGTCAGACAGCCGTACTTCACGCCGCACTTCCTCTTCTGCCACACTTTGCGGATGCTGAGGAGGAGGAAGAGGAGGAGTGAGGACACGTTGTGCAGCCCGGATCGCCCACATCCATCCTCCTCCCAAACCACCCACAGCAGCCCTCAGCGGAGGCATGATGGGTGTCTGGACATAGGGTTGTGCCTCCTGTAACCCACAGAGCACAGGACATCCCGCTGAGCGGGCTGGCCACGGGCCGTGCTGGCCAACAGCATCACAGATCTGGTAGCCCCAGTTCAGCAAAGCACATAACCACCCGCTCAAAACCTGGTGCCCAGCACCCAGAGGTCCACTGAGAAGGTGAAGACCTCCTCTTTGGGGCTCTGAGGATTTTATTTTTCACCCTAGATGATCTCACCAGGATCCTTTCTCCCTCCACGCCCAAGAAACAAGGAATTTCTTCCTCTCCCGGCAGCCGCACAGCTCCCAGCTCTTCACAGTGAACTTGGCGCTGGGTGGCTGTTCCTGGAGACCCACGTCCAAGGACACTACACCCACCCAGCACCAGCCGCTCTGCCCAGCCAGGCACCCAGGAGAGCATCACAGGAGAAACACCCTGGCCATCAGAGCCTACTGGGGGCCTTCACATTAAGAAATGGGCTGATAAACACCCAAACCATGGCAGGGGAGGG
>NW_009611444.1:1990-2618 GCF_000690535.1 Cariama cristata
GTTGGAGCCCCCCCACCCCTTGACCACCAGCGCCCAGGCCTCCTCCAGCCTGGGGCAAAAAAAATCCCATTCTCCAAGCGCTGATGGATGTTTAAGACCAGATGGAACCAACTGCACCCAAAGACCTAACAGCGACCAAAAACCTCACCCAAACAGTTCCACCTCGGGGTGTCCCATGGCCATGGTGCCCTCCCAGCCCACAGCAACACTGGGATGGAGCCAGAAGCGTCCTGGGCAAATAACTCTCCTCCTCACCCATCGCTCTTCTTGTACAGAAATCCCGACTTCTCCGTCCCGTACTGCTTGTTCCCTTGGTGCTGGTGGATGCTGTAGCCGCTGCCAGAGTTCTTCCTGCTCAGGTTTTCCTGAGCTCCCCAGGAGAACCAAAACCAAAAAAAAACAAAACCCCAAAACCCCCACATTTAAAAAGCAAAGTGAGAGGTGCAGAGGTGGCTGCTGCCCCCAAGTGACCTCGTCCTTATGTGGGTGCTGTGTCCATCATCCCCTCCCAGCCTCTGAGCATCTCCCAAGTCTCCTGCTCTGCTCCCACCGATGTCCCCTTTGGTCCCCAGCTCCCCTTTCCCTGCTGCTGCCCAAACCCTGGCCACTCGCCCCTCCTTAGCACCCA
>NW_009611444.1:2840-4873 GCF_000690535.1 Cariama cristata
GGGGGGGGGACCGCACATCCAAGCGGGGTTGGATGCCAGGCTGGGGGACTTACGGCATGGAGGGACACGGCGAGCTTCTCAATGAAGGGGTAGAGGTTCTGGGCAGCCTTCCAGCCGTCTTGGAAGAAACTGGGCATTTATTTCATGTGATTAAGATGCAGATGGGGAAGATGGAGAAAAAGAAAAGAAAAGAAAAAAAAAAAAAGTAGGTTTTTTTTAAGAGAAAACGTGGCAGCAGACCATAGCAACCCCCCTGGGAAGCTGTTCTTGCTTTGTGGTTCCCCTGCTAATGGGAACTGGAGGGACCCCACCAAAGGCCAAGCCCAGCCCATGGGGTCTGGATACCCCAAATATTTGGGGCGTTTGGGATACAGGATTGACTTCTTGCTCAATCCAAACTGGGGATCAGCCCTACTGGAGGCCAGATCCTGGGGGTCTCTGGCTCGCAGCCCCAGTCGAGGGCACGCTCTTAGCCAACACAACTGTCCCCTCCCTGCCTCAGTTTCCCCACTCGAGAGCTGGAGGAGATGACGTGACACCCACACGCTGCTACCCCAGCCTTACAGAGCAATGGGAAGGGCAAGGGGATGTTAATCCTTGCTCCAAACACCCTCGGTATGAGCCCCGCGGCTAACGGCGGAGCGCTCAGCTGAACTCATCCCTGGAAATCCATCCAGAAACCAAATCATCGGATATATCCCGAGCCAACCCCCTTCCCCCACGGACACATTTCCAGCTCCTCAAGCCAACAAAGCACGTTTCAACTTCATGAATAAAACCAAAGATGCTGGGCAGAGCCCATCGCTCTTCACCAACAGCTTCATGGAGCTGGGATGGGAGAAGGTGCCCCCAGACCCTCGTGGGACCTCCCAGGGGTGACAGACGACCGACCCCGGGGATGAACCATCTGGACCTGGGCATCACCTACTTGTGCTGAGCGTGGAAAAACTTGATGAGGCTCTGCAGGAAATCTGGTCCCTGCTTCATCTGAGACTCGCTGGCTTTCAGCAGGTACTGGAGGAGGAGAAGACACTCGGTTAAGTGACGGAGACGAGGACCGGCTGAAAATATCCTGGAGGAAAAAAAGCAAGAGCCTGCCCGGCCCTCGCCTCCCTTCCCGGCATGGGGAGGAGGGTTAAAACGCTGGCTGGGTTTCAAGAAGTCGAGTCACGATGTTGGATTTGAAGGCAGCTCACTGGGGACCACCCTCAGAAAACCTGGCTCTGGAAGTTCTCCAAGCCCTGAAAAGTTCAAGGACCGAGGCAGGCCCCCGGGGTTTCCAGCCAAGCATGCTTCTCCCACTGCTCATTACTTCTGGAGTTAATAAATAACCGAAACCCAAGGCAGCTCGCAAAAAAAAAAAAAAAAAAAAAAATAGCCCAAATGTTTTTTAAGACGTGACCCCTTTGCTCTCAAAAAAATCAGATTTCAAGCAGCGAGCGCCTGCGGCACATCAGCCCCGGAGGTCTGCAGTCCTCGCGGAGGTGTCCCGTGGGATGGGGAATTTCAGCTTCATGCATCAAACCCATCCATCAGCTGGAGGCAGAAAGGAAAAAACCCAGAGCCTTGCTCACCCCGAGCAAAATAAGGCAGGGAAGAGATTTTTCCCCCTGCGAGCTCCTCTCCAGGCCGACGCAGCTGCTGGAGCTCGGTTTCGAGCAGGAGGCGAGGGAAGGGGAAGGCAGCCCTGAGCTCCGGGGGCTTTCCATGGTGGGGAAGCACCGTGGAAGGAAAGAGGCAGAGCCTCCCGCTGCCCCTGGGCACCCCTGCCCAGCGAGGATGAGGGGGGTTGTTAAATTGTCCCGTGCAAGCTGGAGATCCAAAGTCAACGTCGGATCCAACCCTGAGCCTCGGGGTGCCCGGCACTGACTGCACCCCCTGAACAAAGTCCCACCTGGAAAAGGCCACGTGTGCCCGGCTCCCGTGGGACTTCCCTGCCCTGGGGTGACGGTGGCAGGGGAGGGTCCTGACCAGCGCTGGCTGAGACCCAGGAGCAAAGGGATGCTCCCAGCATCGCCTGGGTCCGGGTCCAG
>NW_009611444.1:4907-5118 GCF_000690535.1 Cariama cristata
AGATGGCCCACGATGGGGAGACGCAACCATCCCACTCATCACCCCTGGGGTGAAACGGGACCGTGCCCCCACCCCAGGAAACAGCAAATACCATTTACTTATAAACCTACACGCAACCCACCCACCCCAGCCTTGGCCAGCCCCCTAGAAGAGCTGCTCCCCCATTTCCAGGCAGGTTCCCCGGGAAAGCGGCAGCTCTCATGCACGCCGG
>NW_009611445.1:0-12776 GCF_000690535.1 Cariama cristata
ATATATAGTTTTATATATAGATTATATTTATATAAACTATGTATATATTTTGCCTCTGAACGATCTTGTTTCATCTATAAATAATGTACAATCTTTTCCTTTGCAAATTTTTTCCTCCCCTTTTCATTACTGAATGTGTAAAATGAAGACTGAAGTCATATGCTTCACTGTTTTAGAGAGAAAGCATTTTTTCTGTCTTCCTTCTAGGAACTAGCAATAATTTATCTGTTTTGAAACTCATCCTTGCCATGAAATCACATGATACTGTCTTCTACATTCACACATTCCAGCCTTTCATGCCTGTAGAGTAATCTCTATAAAGAGTTGGGTTTTGTTTAAAATATTTTATCTCCTGCAAAGTACTCTGAAAACTTGCACTATTAATTAAAAGATATGAATAGTAGTTGCTAAATAAATACTGTTAATTTTTTAATGTATGTCTATTTATTTTCTCTTTCACATAATGTAATGTTTTTATGTCTTTTCAATATTTGCTTCCTATATTGAGATAGGGCATAGTGGTGATGTCCAGTACCTAGTGACAATTCTACTGAGAAAGTGTGGAAGTTAAAAAAAACCAAAAATTGCTTAAGTCTGATTTGTTTATTTAAGGTTCTTCAACAGAGATGGTCAAAGAATACAGATAAAAAATATTTTCAGTGGGATTTTTGAAGCAAAGCCAGCGTTGGGGGGAAATCACACAGTCCTTTGGAAAAAGGAAAATAGCAAAAAGATTAAAATGGAACCTGCCTCCTCAAGGTTAAACATCTACTTCAGGGTAAAATTGGTCAATTAACAGAGAAGGCTGGTAATAATGATGATGGCACCATTAAGTCAGTATGTGCCTCAATGTGATTAGGCAAAAATATAGTAGCTCTTGAACTTTCTAGAACTTGTTGGTTACTGTGACAAAGAAAGCCTTTTTAGCAATACTAAGCATTAACTATACAAATACAGGTATCTTGCAAGGTCTTTTCCTACTAAATGTTAACTTAACACATTTTTTTTTTAGTTAAAAATTAATGACAAATCCATGTTGTTATTCAAACTTCTCATTACTAATCACCAGAAAACATGACGTAGCATCAGGAGAAAGATACAGAAGTTGAAGCCTTAATCTAAAAACTCAAATGGAAGAAAAAGCATCTAGTAAGAAAATATAGCAAGTCCTCTGGCAAACACGCAGAAACAAACAGAAGTTCAAACATGAATTTTATTCCCTTAAGAAGTAAGGAGAACTACTAAAATGCAAAAATGGAAGGTAGTTATTCTTTTGAATACTGAAGTCAGACATAAAGATTAATGTGTAATAATTATATGAGAAAGATGAAATAAAATATCAGATTGAGTCAGAAAAAAATAGAATAGTACTGAACTCATTTCCATTACCTCAGTTTTAAATAGAAACCCTGTAACAGCAGAAACTTCAATAGAAGATGAAATTGGGGGTGGGGGAACTATTAATTCTTGCTAATCTGCACTATATATATAATGCTTATTATTATATCTTAAAGCAGAAAGAAGTACTCTAGGACTCCTTAGTATGGGGTAGGAGGTGGGAGAGGGCAGGGAGAGAAGGAATGAAAAAGAAAAAGGAAAAAGAATGGAGAAAAAAAACAACTTCACAAAAAAAACCTCATTTACATAATCTGAGAAAATTTAGATTAAATTTTTGTCCTTAATAAAGTTTTGTTTACCTACTTGGAAAAGTACAGGGATTACTTTTAGATTCTCACTTTTCAGAAATAGATATATAAGAATTATTCAGAAAGCTGAAGTATTACCCTCATGCTTATATTTCAAAAACCTGCAGTAGTGACACATAACGGTTACAGTAACGGTTATGTGTTTCAATACTTTTTTGAAATGCATCTGAAGTCTTGTAGAAAAATGATATTAAACTGTTAAAAATATGCTTGAAAAAGCTACAAAGTCTAGTTTAAGTCCTCATAATTACAGGACAGCCACCTTTGCACTGAGAATTTAACTTATGACAATGTTATTCACTAAGGAACTTCAAACTAAGATATTTATCCCTGGACTTTAAAAATAGGAGCATCTTAAATTCTTATAAAATAGCAAAAAATCAAATGTATTATGATTAAGAGAGACAAAAATTATGCTTGCTATAGAACAGTGATAATGAGTGTGCGTGTATTTATATGTTTATGTACTGCACATAGATGCCATATATTTATGGTAAAACATGGGTATAAAAAGTAAGTGTTGAATTTGTTCCTGTTGGTTTCAGAGTGATAAATTAGTCTCCAGAGTAGAACTACAGAAAAATAGGAGGCATTTGACTTTTTTTTTTTAATCTCTCTTTTGTGGAAGAATGTAAAGACCAACCTTGTTAATCTCTAAAATGCAGAACAAACTGGAGAATACTTAATGGGTCAGACAACATCATTGGACGCAAATGTTTCAATAACAATCACTAAAGACAACAATGGCCCACCTGACAATATGAAACTCTTGCAGTACAGTGAAAGTTCGCTCATTGGCTCAGGTAAATAGATAAACTATACAGATTTTATAAGGTATTTCTAAGACTATAAAATGTTTGGTTGCAGCTCCCCATATTAGTACTTCAAATCCATCCCTACTAATCTACGACAGTATGTTTGCTAGTATTGTGCAAACTCTTTTTATATTTGAAATTATATTAATCTTACTAAATATTTTGCATATTATAACACATAAAGTAATACTGTTCTGTATTAATTAAGGGAAAATTATGAGAAACTTCTTGTGCATTAAATTACAAGCAAGGACAAATTTAAAACAGTTGTCCTTGACTAACTTATATCTACTGGGCAAAAATAAGCCTTAGTGCTTTATGATAAGAGAAATAATAACTTTATTAAAGACTTGTTCAAGCTAATTTTTAAAAATATATAGTACATGTGATCATTTATTACTGATTTTTTAATGCTTCAGTTGTACCACGCAACACATAATTTGCTTATCTCATTACAATTTTCTCTGCAGAAAGAAAATATTAGGTCACCAAGTTAATATTACAAATTCTTTAAACTAAATTAGAAGAGTGAGACTGAAAAGATAATGTCTTATTTGATGAGAACCACTGCTAATCTATAAAATACCTTTTAGTGCTTAACTATTTAAAAGCTCTTGCCAGTGCCACCTTCTTTATGGAAGTTCTGGAATTTGTGTAATAATGAACACTGGTGAGTCAAAAGCTGTGTCTCACTGGAAAAGAACTGAATTTTTTTTCCCCTAATAGTCCTACTAACATTTTGTTTTCCATTGTTGTAAGGACATAAGTTAATATTAGATAGACTTTCTGTGAAGTTCTGATTCTTCAAATACTCTTGCATTGGCTTAATTTACTGTTGAGATAAGTCTCCATCATTTCAAATAACTTGGCAATGTCATTTGTTATTTATCATTAATATTCTGACATCTCCCTTTGAAAGTCATTTCTGTTCTCATGTGATTGCAGTCTGCCACCCTTAGCACTTTCACTCTCTGATGTGCTCTTGACTTCATCTTTCCATCCATGGTTTGTCCAATTCTTTGCAGTATTAAAGGCATTCATCTACATGGAGATAGGAATGCATCAGGATGCATATTCAGGCCTTGGTTGTACCTGCAGAAATAAGTACTCTATGCTCCTGTGCAACATCTCTGATGTCAGTGAAATTTATTAAGTCCAGCTGTTACTGCAAGATATGACTCAGACGCATCCAGTATAATTATGAACATCTATTCATGACACATCATTTAAGAGACTAGACATCCTAGACTTCCTCAGATGGCCATGTGTCTTTAGTAATCTGCATCTACCTCAATTCATATTTGTTTTTACAAATAATACAGTGATGGATGTTCTTAAATGTGTGCTTAAAGTTAGTAGGATGAATCCATGCATAAGTCTGCTTTGCAGCATGGAATCTCCAGGTAGGTAAAATGAGTAAAAAAGGTAGGTGGAGTTCACCAATAACTGGTTTTATAGAGTTCATATCAGTAATAAAAATTAAATGAAGCATCTTACTGTGAGTGTTTCTGAATCACAGAATCACAGAATGTTCAGGGTTGGAAGGGACCTCTGGAGATCATCTGGTGCAACCCGCCTCCCAAAGCAGGGTCACCTACAGCAAGTTACACAGGATCATGTCCAGGTGGCTTTTGAATATCTCCAGAGAAGGAGACTCCACAACTTCTCTGGTCAGCCTGTTCCAGTGCTCTGTCACCCTCCAAGTATAGCAGCTCTTCTTCATATTCAGACAGAACTTCCTGTGTTTCACTTTGTGCCCATTGCCTCCTACCATCTGTCACTGGACACCACTGAAAAGAGTCTGGCTCTATCCTCTTGACACCTGTCTTTGAGGTATTTATAAGTATTGATGAGATCAATATGGTCCAAATGTAAACAATCTGGACACAGTGGAGAAATGCTTTCTATGTTTTTTAGAGCAAATGTCTTTTCTGATTTGTATAAACACTGTGTAAATGTATAAAACTATAGAAATAATTTGTCTTTATCATGTATTTCAACAATAACCCTTTTATTTCTGACAAAGAAATATTTTTAATGTAGTTCAAAGTAAACCATGTTCCATTCCCTTTCCCTGTCAGAGTGTCAAGGACGCTGATGAATCTTAATTACAAACAAAATATGAAAGAAAGAAAATATCAAGAATGGTTTAGTTTTCTTGCTTTGAAGATAAATTTATCACAGTAAATCTTGCTTGGGACACTACTGTCGTTACATAGATGAATAGAAGTTCTTTCTGTTCTAAAAGTCTGAACACACAGAGAAATGAGCTTTACTACTCGTGTCCAACTGAACAAAATAGTGCATGGGAACTTTTGGTTTTGGGAGATTTCTTGCATGTATTTTCAGAATTTCCAGTCCCATAAAGTTCAACTTTCAACCAATCTTCTCCTTAAGCCATGCATTGCTTTTGATTTGTTAAATAGCCACATGAAAAATCTCCAAAAGAAAAAAGGAAGGTAGAGAAGATTGCCAAACGGATAACTCTGCCTAGATACTGAGATTTGACTGAACTGGAAGGAGTCAGAGCAGGAAAGTTGCTTTTCCCTCAACATTCAACATTAACTACCTATACAGAAAATAATCATGATCTCAAGGAACTGAGTGCAATTTCATTCTGTAGAAATGGAAAAATTGGAAAGGGAAGGGAATTTCACAGGTACGGTTAGCTTATTCAAGAAAATATAGGTTGTTTTTTTGATCTTTTTTTTAACAGTAGTGTAAGAAAGAATAATTTTGGTACATGAGACAATCCAGAAAGGGGAAGAAGTGGGCCAAGCAATGCAGATATGCAGATACTCTGTTCTGAGAGGTATAAGAGAGATGTTACTATATTGTGACATATTCTAAAGTTTCAACTTTTCTTCAGGCCTTGAGGTGTCTTTGCCCTGTGCTAATAGAGGCAAGGGAAAAGGAAATGGAATAAAAGGCATTAATGGTGTTGCCTCATTGTCAAGTAGTATCCTACAGAATGTTAAATAATTCCTAAAGTGTGTATTTCTTGTATAATACAAATATAAATATTTTGTGTTGTTCCTTCTCTTCAGGTCTTTGTGATCTACTTACCATTCATTGTGACCATTGGTGCTTATCTACAAATATAGATGGAAAGGGTATATTAAGATTGTCATAATATCTGTTCAAGAAATGCGAATCTTTAAATTAAACAGCATTCTCTATTTTGGTAAGAAAACCCTCTCTTGACTTGGATATCTGGCACATAATGTGTGTCTACAGAATAGAGTTCTCCTATTACTACATCTACAGTGTTAGATATGTTAGCAACACCTTATATGTGTTGTTGTTGTAGATATATTGGATGTATTATTGTCTCTCTACAGAGACGTTTGTTTGCGACCACAATGAATGTCACTTTACAGTGCAAACTGTGCATGAATTCTGAAATAAAGGAAATGTTCCTGAAAAGAATGAAAAAAAAAAAAAGTGAATACATAATGGACTAAAATGGAAAGGACAAGCTGAAGTTACAATGTACATGTCTATTTCCCGATTCAAATGAAAAATGGAAATGGGTACTAAATATCTGAAGCCAGCATGTGCATCACAGATAGGTAAATACAATTTTTGAAACTAGTCTTCATAACTAATAGATTTCAAGTTGTTATAATCGCAATATAGCATTATAAACTATTATAAAAGCAATGGCATTTATGTTGTTTTGCTCACCTACAATTTCCATACATTTTATTACTAAGTAGGATGTATCATCATCCATATCAGAACTCTATCTAGCTCTGTCCTAAAGTGGAATTTGGTATTTTTCAATACTGGATTTTAACTCTCCATCCTAAGCATGTTCTTAATAACCCTAGAGGTCCTTTTTTATAGGTGTTATCCTTCATTGATTGAAACTAGTACATCTCTGGAAAGGCTGACAAATACTGAATAAAACTAATACTTTGTTTTCAGTGGAGAGTCACATGTACTGAGCCTTTTTCCTCTCAATTGCTTTGAAAGTGAATTGTTTTCATAGCTACATCTTGTGCTTATTTGTGTGTACATCACTTTCTGCAGGAAGCACAGTTTCAATCTTCAGATTCAGTGTTTATCCATTAACAGAGATGTTTCAGGTTTCAGACTTAGGGAATATTGTATGTCAAGAAAGTGTCTGGGCTTTCATAGCTGTGTTCTGTAATTGCAAATATGCATTTGAGAAGAATCTGCAGTTCTCCACTTGGATCAGAATGCAGATGTGAACCTTGGAGGTACATAAAAATGTACCAGATTTTGACAACATTGCCAGATTCACTAGTGTTCATCCAACCCTATGAAAAATACCATTTTTAATCAAACAAATACAAAGATAGCACCATGACCACCTGTTCTTTATTCCTATTGATGGAATACATTTTTTACATTAGAATTGTGATTAAAAATAATATACATCTATTCTCTTAAATACTATATAAGAGATCTTTAGTCAGGCACTAGAAATACAGATATGAGTTAAAATCCTATTCATTAAAAACCAATGATTTGAAGTGAAGTAATAAATTCAGCTGAGAGAGAAGATACACAACTTGCTTTCACACTATTGTTCCAATATGCTTGAATTTTTTCTTCTGAAAGTCTTGTGTCAAATAGCTGAAATCCTACATCCTTTCAGTTGTTAGCCTTTCTGCTAGAGCTGGCAGTAACTGTGACAACTAAAGCTGATGTTGATGGTGTTTTTGTAGTAAAAACGTCTGTTTTCTGGCAGCTGATTCAAGATAACAAGTTCATTATACATTCTCCTTTTTCAAACAATGCAATTCCACAAATTCTGTCATACTGAATGTTGGTGTGTCATAGCAATGTTAATATTTTTCTGCTAATGGGCAGATTACTGGTAGATTTGCTTGAATAGGGGATGGAAAAAAATGAAAAGTAAGTTTCAACCAGAGTGTCATAATTTAGAGATCACTTTTTTGAGATCATATGAGATCGTGGCCAGATAGCTGCAGGAACCACCTCCATTCAGATCAGTGTGAGTCTCCTTGATTTGATGAAGTTCTGTTTAGGCTATTGTTAATAATAGAACTATAAGAACAGAGTGATGCCTAGAGCAAGAAGAAAATGGAACAGAGCTAACCACAGAAAAGAATCAAAACAAATCAAATAATGTAAAGGAACAATTTAGAAAATTTAACATCTGTAGCTGTCTTCTAAAGTCATCTGTTAAAGTATAAGTAACCAAATTTATGACTGTCAACTGTTGATCAACAGCATGGTACAACTGACAAATCAAGAAACTTTATTTGTGCTGCTCAGATAACAAATAAAAAGAACTAAAGAATGAGTTATCAGGAAAGACTAGGCTAACGCTTTCAAAAGTGTGGGTCTTTCTGGGGGGAGGGGGGCTTAAATGGAAGAACAATGTGGCTTGGAATTTAACATGTACATGTACGAAGACTATCTCATAAAGACAGAATTGAGGACTTTTTTGAGTGAATAATTTTATGTTCTGTCATTGTTAAATACCTTCAGTAAATTAATTCAACGAAGCTTTGTTTTATTTGATGTAAATAATGTTTGTGTTAGGCATAGCAGCTCCATAAAAATTATCTTCAATGTTTTCATTTTTGCTCTCAGATCTTTCCTAAGGGGATAAACAAATGCACAAGTTAGAACATCTTAACTATTAGGTCACACTGATTTACTATAGAAGATTTACCTGGTAAATGCTCCCATACTAATTGTAATTGTTTGCAAATAATTCCTCTGAATCTCATAATTAATGTTGCTGTTAAACAAGTCAGTATCAGTTGCATCATCAAAAAGCAGCACTTTATGTCAAATCTTTGGACCTTTACAAAAAGTAGTGTTATAATCCAAAGAAAAAAAGAAATCTAACCCATACTAATAACATTGCTGTCATTAGATACTAACAAGTTGCTGAGAAATTACTGTCTCTTTTTATTTCTCTGCTTGCAAGTACTTCTATTTTGTATACTGAACTACCAATGACTTTAGAGTAAGAAGGTATAAGTGAACAGTCACAAGACTGTGGCATGTGTCCCCAGGAGTGCAAGGTAATAGGGGCCTTGAAATTACAGGAACAAGGTAATACCAGAGAACAGAGCTAAACTGACCAACAAATAATTGCTGTTATAGCTGTGTAAAATGTCTAATGAAGTTACGTTAATGGATAGTGTAGTTGAGATGTCTTTAAAGCATGTATAGCATTACCACAAGAGCTACTAGTTGCACAGTAGCCACCGCTTCAGAATCAGGTGTGCAGTATTGATCTCTCTGATGTCCTACACTGTACTGCCACATATCTAAGTATTATCTTATTATAATTAAAGAGAATTGTTTCTTTGCATTTGATCTAAGGTTTCATTGCTATGTTTTGTTAGTCTGGTTAACTGCCTTTGAGGAATTGTTGTTATTTCTGAATGCAGCTGTGGTGGTACCATCATACTTTCCGTCGCTAAAATGTCCCCTTATTCCCTTTAGTGTGAGATGGTTATTCCATGCCCACTGTAAGAGAGAGATGAGATGTGAGAGCCCTTAATATGTCAGTTATTACAGTCTGTCCTCATTGGATCAACACGGTCACAGCAGAACTGCATCTCAAGGCCCTGATCTTTGAACAACATATATTTCCTTGAGTTCTAACAGGTTCTTGAAATCTTTGAAACACCTGGAAATAACAAACTTAGGAACAGGACTTCTATTTTCAGGCAGCCAAATCTATGGCCTTTTTTTATGAGAGAACAATCCTAATTAAGAAACAGTTCAGTTGCTCTCTTTGTAAGCCTTCTCCACTCCTAAATAGAAGAGATCAGAAAATATACCACTCATGAAGAAAGGATTGTAGACTTCTATTGTTTCTGCTCCAGATAGGATGGTTTTGCAATAGAGAAATAGATACAGAAATTGGGATCAAAATATTATCCAAAGATGTATCCTCAAATCAGTGCTCCGCATTTAGATTGTCAGTTTGTACCAAGTCAAAAAGACTAATCTGAGGTTTTGCCTCTTAATGTTGTTTTCATGCAATTATTTCCTGGACGACTATATGGAAGGAGTTTTTCAAGTCTCTTAGCATGCATCAGGAATATTCTAATATAAAAAGATTAAGAAATGGAAATTCTTATTTGAGAAGGAAGCATATGTATAGGAAAGATATGTTTTACAAAGGTAGTCAGATTTGAGTTTGCAATTTTGTTTAACTGCAGTCATATAAATAATGCCAGTGGCAGTTATTACTGTAATTCTGGAAGGGAGGGTGTGGTGGGTTGACCTTACCTGGATGTCAAGTGCCCATCAAGCTGCTCTATCATTCGTCATCCTCAGCTGGATGGAGGGAGAGAAAATATAAAGAAAGGCTTGTGGGTCTAGATAAGGAAAGAGAGACATCATTCACCTATTACCATCACAGGCAAAACAGACTGGACTTGGGGAAAATTAATTTAATTTATTACTAGTCAAATCAGAGTATGGTAATGTAAAATAAAACCAGATCTTAAAACACCTTTCTCCCACCCCTCCCTTCTTACCCGTCTCAACTTCACTCCCATCTTCTCTACCTCTTCCCTCCAAACAACACAAGGAGTTGGGGAATGGGGGTTGTGGTCAGTTCATCACATGTTGTCTGTCTCTCCTTCCTCATCACACTCTTCTGCTCCAGCACAGAGTCCCTCCCACAGGAGACAGCCTTTCATGAACTTCTTCAATATGAGTCCTTCCCATGGGTTGCAGTCCTTCACGAACTGCTCCAGTGTGGGTCCCTTCCCCAGAGTGCAGTCCTTCAGGCACAGACTGCTCCAGCCTGGGTCCCCTATGGGGGTCACAAGCCCAGCCAGCAAACCTGCTCCAGCCTGGGATCTTCTCCCCATGGGGCCATAGGTCCTGCCAGGAGCCTGCTCCAGTGTGGGCTTCGCACAGAGTCCCAGCCTCCTTTGGGCATCCCCCTGCTCCAGTGTGGGGTCCTCCCCAGGCTGCAAGTGAATATCTGCTCCACCATTAACCTCCATGGGCTGCCGGGGTACAGCCGGGCTCACCATGGTCTTCACCATGGCCTGCAGGGGAATCTCTGCTTTGGGCCTGCAGCACCTCCTCCCTTCCTTCTGCACTGACCTGAAGGTCTGCAGAGTTGTTCCTATCATATATTCTCGTTCCTCTCTTCTCTGACTGCAATTGCTGTTGCACATTTTTTCCCCTCTTAACTCTGTTATTCCAGAGGCACTACCACTGTTGCTGATGGGCTTGGATTTGGCCAGTGATGGGTCCATCTTGGAGCTGGCTGGCATTGGCTGTATCGGACATGGGGAAGCTTCCAGCAGCTTCTCCCAGAAGGCACCCCCGTAGCCCCCCCCCACCACCAGGGAGGGAGGGAGGGAGGGAGGAAGGAAGGACAGACAACTGAATCTTGATGTTAGATATTAAATTCTTTAAGCTTTCTGACAGATCTAGAAAGATGTTACATGAAACAAAAAATATACTTGACTTGTAAATTAGTTAGTAAAATGAAAAAAAGAAAACAAAAAACATACCCAGCAATGTAATTTTCTTAGCACAAAATTTTTCTCCCTTTTTTTTACCCCACTCAGATGCAAAATTAAACACTGGGGGAAAAACTTGAAAGAAATACTGTAGATGGTTCTGTGTTAAAAGAAGTTTTCTGCCAGGTGCAAAATATTAAAATATATTAGTCTTATTCCTAGCATATTTTTACTTCGTTGAATTTTAGTAAACAGAGAGATAACAATGCTGCCAACAGATTGCACAACTTTACCCTTATTTAGAAAAGAATCTCATCCAAAGTTTTAGCTTGACAACTATGTAATCATGTGCCTGAACCAGATTAGTAATGATTGTAATGGTTCAGAAGAGAAATGGAAATCAAAACTACAAACTAAAAAGAGGGGTTTTGCTTTATAGGTTAAAAATTCACCACCATGAAATACTTAAATAGAAATTTACTCAATGGACTGTTATGACTCCTGAAGACTTGCTATAGTCGAGTGATTAAGTAATATGCATGTTCAAAAACTAGAGGTCTTTTCTGCCTTCAGATCAGAAGAGATTTATGTGCATAACTACTGTTAGCAGTAATGGGAATTATACAAGTCACTGTTGGCAGGATTATATGCTTTAATAGGCATCATATTAGCAATTTTTAAATCATAAAGGAATACTTTAAAAATCATTTTTCTCTGAAAAACTGATACCAGTCCAGCCAAAAATGAGTTTCCCTAAGCTGTGTTATTTCTTCCTTTTTTTTTTTTTTTTTTTTGTCTGACAGTCTTTGACACTTTCCCTATTTTTGTTTATACATTTGGAAGAGAAGCATGTTGAATGCACATTTTTGAAATTGTATTTTGCTTTCATCACTGTTTTTCACTGTCATAAAATAAAAAGAGGCATGTTAGCTATGTATTTCTGTCATTTTAAAACTCAGATTGTATCACAAATTTTTATTTTTAAATCAATAATTTATTCCACCCTGTCTCAGAAACTTGTCCTAAGACTTATGCTTGTACTACAGATAATAGACAGAAATATGTAGAGTCTATAAACTTTAATATATTATAGGCTTATTTATGTGCTGCCTAAAAGAAAAGTGGATGTCATTCATAGTTTGTCAAATTGGAGAAAAAAAGAGAAAGGAAATTAATAGAAAAAAATATGGATAAAAGTGAAAAAGTAGTGAGTATAGTGAAGATTTTTACTGTCTTAGACAAGATCTGTCACCTGTCATGGATTATCATTGAACTGTAGTCTTTATTCTGACATAGAGTTAATGTTGTCATCGGTTCAAAAAGCCTGATCATGACACTTAAGAAACAGGAGACCACTTTTTTATTATTTGCAGTCACCAGTTCTATCACTTAAAGTGTCAGTTGACTCAGAGCTCATGCCTGTTTATTTATGGTTCAACTAAATCTTATAGTGACTCTTGTCTAATTCTACTTTTCCACGACTTTCTCTATTTCCCTTATATTCTTTCTTTACATTTTTTCCCCTCCTTACTGGTAAAACAAGCTGCATAACAACAATCATAATATGTCAGTGGGGACAGATTCCTGTTAGCAAATGATCAAAACAGATATGACTTTATATGAAAAGAGATTGTTGTGTCAGTCCTGATTACTTTCTATCACTTTTTCCTATTCTATCTTGACATGTCACAAGAGGATAAGCATGGAAACAAATATATATTTTCGAACACGGCAGTAAAAGAACAAGGAAGACACAAATGCAGTTTGAAGAGGAGGTATTTTTAATCCTCTCTTCCAGATGAAAG
>NW_009611446.1:0-259 GCF_000690535.1 Cariama cristata
TTGCAGACTGCTATAAATACATCCCCGTACCTTCAGCTTGGCCGGGTGGCTTCGCTGTGCCTGCGTCCGTGGAGAAAGCAGCCGCTCCACTAACCGCTCCTGAATAATGATCGAATCCATAACCGCAGCCAGCAGGATGGACAGCCACCACGGGCCAAGATAAAAAAACCAAAATCAACCCAACCCATGTGTTCCCTCCCAGCCTTCGCTAAATCCATGCGGCAGCCCCCCCGCCTACGCATGCACCAACACGCAGGGC
>NW_009611446.1:281-9382 GCF_000690535.1 Cariama cristata
GGCTGAGAGGCGAGGAGAGGCGAGGCGGGGCGAGGAGAAGCGAGCGTGCTCCCATGGCAGCTGCCTGGGATTTCCTGCCTCCGTCTGTGCCGCGGGAGGTGCCTGACAGCAAGGACAGGACAAAAGCCACCGCGGCCGAAGTCCAGGGGCAAGGTCTCTCGCTCTGCCAGTGTCCCGCGGAGAGGTTGTGCACGTACCGGATGCTGTCCTAGCCACAAGTCTGACTCCTTTTGTCAGATGGGCTTATTCAGACGGAGGATTTCTTAGATATCCTGACTGACACAGCTGAGACAAAGGTTTGCTGCAAGGAAACCCGCTCTTAGGAAAAATGTGCTGCTCCCAGCTGCGTGTGTGAAGGTCTAAAGGGTCCAGAAAGCTCCCAAAAGCAGGGTCCAAACTTAGCCCCCAGACCCTAGTCCTGGTTGACCTGGATCCGCCTCCGCATGGTGCAGGTCCATCTGTTGTCTAGTCCAGGCTTTATCGCAGGCTCATCCTTGAATCCAATTGGAATAGCAGCTGATATATTCTGGACCTTATAGCAACTTTTAACCTTTGAAGACATCTCAAAATAAAGAAGTGCCTATGTATTTGTTAAGCATAAGAACCCAGCCCAGCAACAGCTCAGCATGCACAGGGAAGCCATTCAAACCTCAAGCATAAGACCTGCTTTCCAGCTTTTCCATGCAGCCATAGAAACCGAACAGGAATTTATCTGAAACAGACAAAAGCTGATAATTTCATATAATCACACGATTCCAGAAACTGGGGGGTTAATATCACAGCAGGTATAATAAAGTCACACCAGATGGCAACACCTGTGGAACCTGTCACTTGCCACACGGGTTCCTGAGCAGCTTTCTGCTCACCAGTGGGGAAGGACACAAGATGCACCCACATTCCAGGCTCGCTCCCAGCCACAGCTCCCGCCGCTCCTCTGGGAACCGCAGGGCTCCGGCAGCAGCTCCACAGAGCGCCTGGGCAGCAGGGCCTGTGCTGGTCACCCCCGGGCCACAGCCCAGGGCCTCCACCATGCACCCCAGGCGTGGCTGACACTAGGTTCTGCTATAAGGTTACTGCAAGTTCTCCAGTGGTCTGAAGTCTTGGGAGCAGCTGTGAGAGTGGAAAGGTCATAGAAACGCACCACATGCTGAAAAAAAAAAAAAAGAAAGAAGGAAAAAGAACGGTGTTTTACCTATGCTGTCATCCTGCAAGCTGAGGGAAGGCAACCTCAGAAATTGCAGGCACGAGATCCTAAATGCTGAGAAAATAAATGGAAGAGAACTGGGAAACACTCCCAGAGCAGGAAAACTCCCACCATACAGCAGCTGTCATATCATGCATAAAGCCCTTCTCCAAACCACCCTGCTCTGCCAGCAGCATCCTTAAATTGCGCCCATTGCATTTTGTTCCCAGTTGTTTCTGTGTGCAACAGCCAAGCGGAAGGCCTGGACTGAGATCCAGGTGTGGCAGGAATTGCCACCTCTCAAAACACATTCCTGTTCGGTGGCTCTGCCCCTTTTTTTCCAGCATTGCTCCATTCCTCAGGGAGCCAGTAACCCTACAACAGCCTCCCAGCCCAGTGGCAGGTCAAGCCATGCTTGTGACACTCTTCCTTTTACTCCTAGATTCACAACACCTAATCCTTGCTTTCCTGACTGAAGGACTCCATCACCAGAGTCCGCAGCTTGTCCATGACTGAGGAGCAATGAAGATACCACCCTGCCTGCACTGGGCAGCAAAAGCAATGGCTTGTGGCACACTGAAGATGCATCCAAACTTACTTGAGATAATACAGAGTTTTCACCAGTCCTTCCACACCATAAACCACAAGAGCTGCAAGGAAACCCTCTCCAACTCCCATGAATTATCATGGCTTGGTAAACCCTTGTCTGAGGACCACAGGCCACATGGCCACCAACCACAAGCATCTTCCAAGTGCACATGGAGACACGTTGTGTCCCCACAAGCCCACTGCACCAAATCAGAGCATTCTTCTGAGCTGGGATCACAGATGAAGTCAACAACGATTTGGTTGCGACAAAACCACAGTGTTGCTCATGGCCCCAGGAGCCGTGCTGACAGTGCAGAGAGGAACAAGGAGCTACTGTATCCTGAGTGCGTTGAGCTCTCAGGACTGGCAGCCAGGGAGGAATTCCAGTCAGAAGGCCATGCCTGGGAACGCAAAGAGCAGATTAGGAAAGAAACCCAGAAGGGTAGGTCTTGGCAACAGAGAGCATCTTAAGGCTGAGTGGCCAATGCTACGGCTTTCAAAATGCTGAAGGAGGGTTGGTGGTCCCAGACTCAGCCTCCTCTCCTCTCCTACCCAGAGTCACCAAACCAGAAATGACAGGCCAAGGAGAGGACACCTTTGTGTCCCTCAGATGTGCTTCATGACACACCCAGAGCTGTCAGTTCAGGTTGGTCTGTGTGCAGACTTCCCCAAAACAGCCAAGCCCATCTTCTTTTGCCCCTGTCCTTTCTGATTGCCCCCCTGTCTTTCCACACAGCCCCTGGAAATGCCCAGTGTAAACCCTGGCCTGCTCCTCCAACGAGAAATCTGATGTATGACATCCTCAAGAGAGGGAAAATAGCACACAGGACATCTCACATGTGGTGTGCAGCAGAGCTCAGCAGGGAAGTGTACATCTTTGCCCTTCCAAGACTTAGAGCAAAACTGAAGCCTTTTCTTCCACTGGCTTGTGGGCCACCTGCACCTCTAACCTCCTCTCCAGGCAGGTGCCAGCAGCAGCAGCTCAGGGGGGAAGCTGGCAGCAGAATCCAAGTTTCTGACTGTGAGAGCAGAGCTCTGCCCGGCCCCAACCTGCCGAGCACTCAGCAAGGGAAATGCAGGCTTGGGGTGCACCAAGCCATTCCACCTCATGGATCAGCTCTTCTTTGTCAAACTGTGACAGCAAAAAGAAAGACAAAACAAATAATCGCTGAGCACCGCCTGACACAGCCTGGCTCCTTCGTGTTGCTGCTGTGTTGCGCACTTGCCTACTAACAACGGAGCCAGGGCAGAGCGAAACCACACACCTACCCTTCCGCAACATCTCTCTCCTTTGGCTCGTTGAAGCCAGCTCCGGGCAAGCACAGCCCCAAGGGCTGCTCTGGTTAGGGGACGCAGCATGTGTGGGTAGAGCTGTGGCTGTGCACCAGCAGCAACAGAGCAATATCCCACTTTTTCCTTTGTTAGAGGGGATTTCTAGCCTGCAGTGCTGAAGATGGGCTCTGAGAAGAGGAGAGAAAATGCATTATTTCATATTTTCAGATGTAAACTCACAGAAGCCACAGTTTACCCCTGGGCAGCTGGTTGGAGTGCAGAAACACTCCCCAGGAGCAGTGCATCAGCCTTGCGAGGGCAGGCGGGGGTGAACCCCCACCCTGCACTCCACACCACCAGCCCAGGGAACAAAGAACAAGGAGCCATGCTTCACCAACAGCACTAATTGAAGGCAGACACAGGGCTGTGTCTATTGCACAGTCATCAGAGCTGGAAGCGTTTTAAGAACCATTTAAGAAAAACACCCAGCGCTCAGGACCCGGCAGCGGTGATGGGCAGAGATCAGCCACACAGAGCTGAGCACGGTGGGTAGAGGTGGCTGCAAACGTGACAAGCAAGGAGCAGAAACAACACAAAGATGAGTGAGGAGAGACCAGCACAGATCAGAGATGGGGATGCAGGCAGGGAGAGGAAATAGAGTCCTCAGCTAAATTTACACCATCCTGGCCAGGCTCCAGGTACAACCACAGCTCCGCACACCTTCCTCCCGGCAGCCCCCAGCTCTCTGCTTCCACACTCAGCCTTTTGCATGCTCTTAGCGGAGAGGCTCAGGCCTCCTGGGCTGCCCAGGGATGCAGACTGGGGGTTACCATGCTGATGCAGCTGCGACACCTGTCAGACAGGGGCACAGACACAGCTTTTGGCCTCTTGGCAATACGCTGTCAATACTGATGGTGATGTGAGCTCGCTGTAAGCCCGAGCCACTCTGCTCCTCTGCTCTGCTGCTATGAATGGACAATATGAATGGAGTTAGATCCAGGCGTGAAGAGTTCTCCTCTCACATCAACTGAAGCATCCACGGGAAGCAGCACGGTGCAGGAAGACAGGGCCCCAGTCAGCTCAGAAGAGAGGTCTCCCACCCACAAGGGAGCTGGTTTCTGGCAGAGATGCTATGGCCTCAGGGCTGCAGCGCTTAGGCTCCATCCTTGGTGAACAGCCAGGAGCATGGCATGGAAGGAAGGTCTTCAGCTTGATCTAGGCAGAAGCTCTTGAGTAGCACAGAGCCAGGCAACAGGGTCCCATCAGGGCTGCACCCAACCAGCCTGGTCTGCGCAAAGGACTGGTAAAGCTCTGCACATCCGTGGCTCAGCAGAGTCACGTCATAGCAACATTTATGTTTTTTCCTCTGAAGCAGACAAAGCTATTTTCAAAACTCCTCACAGAAGGGAAATTTGGTTCCTGGCTGTTTTTTTACCAGGATGGGAAGGGCAGCTCCAGAGGAGGTGTTTGCTCAAGTCGAACGGGAGCAGCAGCAGGTAGTAAACCCATTCCCAGCTTGGACCAGGGCAAAGGAGACTGAGGAGCTGCAGGTGTCTTCCCTGCGGGTGCACAGCTGTGAACCTCCACAGCTCAGTTCCCACCTTCTCCTCCTGCTGCCTCCTCTCCCACCACGTGGAAAGTCAGTGCTGACTTCAGGCAGATGAATCTCAGGGGTATTGCAAGGTTTGGACTCTGCTGCTCCGTCACGAGCAGAGCTGCACACTCAAAAAAAAATTACCTAAGAGAAAATGCCTTGCTGATCTAAACTCTGATGGTTAATTTAAGCTTGAACTTGCAAGCAAGGCTCTGTGTAAGTGGTTACGGGGAACATCAGAGCCCTGACGCTTTAGCCAGGCTTCGTCCTTCGATGTTCAGGGAAAAGCAAGATACCAGACCAGAAATGCAGAAATCCCAAAGCACAGGATTAATCTCCTGTACGTACAGTGCCACGAGCACAATCAACATCAATCAGATCTCCTGTCTTTTCTTTTACCTATCCCACAGGTCAAGCTTTAATTTCCGCTCAAGGATCACTGCTGCTTCGCCACATAATCCCTCCAGAAATCTATCAAATTCCGTTTTAAAGGTATTTGCGCTCCCTGCTTCCACTTGAAGTACCTCACGCTCCCCAAGAGGCACCGTGTGACTCACACGATTCCTCCGCTTCCAGCTCCGAAAAAAGGACCAGCGCCCATAAATTGCCTCCCGCTTGTTTAAACTCGTGACTCCCTCCGGAGCAAGTTCACAGCTCTTGTCACACCCGGCTCCTCCGCTCATCATTTAGGATAATCTGCAAAACGTACATGTGGAGCTGGCTGGAACTCTTCCACACAACGCTCCGTTGCTCTCCCCTCCGCAGAAGCACGGGAGGAGCCGCTCCCAGCCAGCCCTTCCCCGCTGCCATACCCACACGTTCCACGCGAGGGAGAAGCCGGCCCACGGGAGAGTCGGTCCCGCGGGGAGGGGGGACGGGGCTGGGCTCGGTGTCTGAGCAGGGAGCTCCCACGGCGGCTTCCCCTGAGCAGGGCCAAACAGAAATCAATTTGCAGATCAAACCCGCAACCCTGCTAGCTTCCACCCCACGCAGGGTCGCAGGCACTGGCACCTCCAGTTGCGAACGCATTCAGAACCTTAGCAAAGGACAAAGGTTTCCGAATTTAGCCTGTTCAGACAGGAGGAGAAACCAGGCGGCGCAGGAAGGTCTGCAGAAGCCTCTTAGCGCTACGACTGCTCAGCTTTCCTTCTGCTTCATCCTCCAGCTCCGCAGCACAAATCAGGCTTAAATACATTCCCTGCCCCTCATCTCAAAGCCACAGCTGTGAAAACCAGAGAGAGCCCGAGCAGAGCCCTGCCAGCCCCAAGAAGCCAAAACCAGGAACGCTTGAGAGACAAACAGGTACACTTTCCTCCATGGCACAGAAGCTGGCTGGGCTGGGAGCCATTTGGTGGGAGAGGGTGGAAAATAATGGTGATTTATCCTCCGAAATGGAACGGCACTGCTTCTCCAGCTCTCAGGTTCTCCATTCAAATGACAAGAGCATCAGCAGTTTTGGAAGCTCTTGATGCACATTAACATACACGAACAGAAAAAGGTTGGGGACAGGATCCTACAGAAGGTCCACTTTAAAGTTACAGGTAGTGGTCCCAATCCTGCGATCCTTACTCACCGAGTAGTCCCTTTGAAATAGAGACGACTGCTCACGTGAGTAAGGGATGCAGGATCAGGCCTGTCTACCAAAGAGGCTGAATCCTGAACCGAAGAGGACATCACGGCCTCTGAGCATCGTGAGACACTCACGCCGGGTCCAGCGAGGGCTAGTCCAAGGGCATCGCCGGGGAAGGCAGTCCAGGCTGGGGCACCACACCTGCGAACAGCGCACGGACAACGGACCATGGAGAGTGAGGCAGTGGACAAATAAGGCTGGAAAAGGGATGCTCCACCCAAACGGGGGGATGCTCCTGGTTCATCCCCAGTATGCCCATCTCACAGATACTCCCAGCTCTGCAAGGAGGTCTTTCTTAACCCGGCTGTATTCCCAGCAGGCTCCTGAAAACAATATTGGAAGAATGAAAGCCAACTGTCTTGGGACAGCTCCCAACTTCTGTCTGGGTCTCCCAGCTACAATTAACATAACTCTAGGAGTAGCTGATGCCCACAAGAGAGGAGAATAAGCCCACTCTTAGCTCACCAGATCATTTTTAATTCCATTAGTTAAGGGGAAAAAGGCAGCTCTCTAAAGCACCCTGATTCAGTCCTGGGAGGCACCCAAAGAGAGGAAAGCCAGCCTCAGCCTGTGTGAGGAATAACCCCAAAAAGCTCTGCAGACTGCACCCTTCAAGGCCAGATAGACTGCTGCTTTCCATGACAAGGAGGCAGAGGCACCTCCTCCTTCCCGGGGGGTCTCCCACAGGTCTCCATCCAGTGCTCAGACCCCCAGGCCCCAGGTTCCCCCTCTCCCTCCCCGCTGTCAGCTGTCCCCACGCAGTCACACTGCAGTAACACAAAGCACGCTCCTTGTGCACGCTCGTGGAGATGGCAGAGGCGCACGGGGACCTCCGCCTTCCTTCCCTCACCCTTGGGCTTGCACCACCAGCCGACCTGACTGCGAGGAGCCTGCTGAGAGGGTGCCAGGCATTCATCCTCCTCCCTTCGCACCTGCACAGCTCTGCCCACGCTCCACCTCCACCGAGACACGACACAGCCAGACCCAGCCACAAGTGCTGCCCTTTGGAGCCTAGCACGGGGCAGTCTCCCCAGCAAATGCAGCTATTCAGCTTCCAGTCTCACCCGGCTCCCCGTGATGTGCACTCGACCATCTGCCATCCCAGAGGGGACCCCCGGGAGCCCATTTCCCAGCCTTGCCACACGACCAGTCTGTGCAAACCTCACTGCCCACATCAGTCTGCCCAGGGCTGTGCCCCGTGTTGGGACTAGCGTCTGTTTTTGCAGATGGATAATTAGATTCCCTTTCCATTTCCTTTTTCCTCCTGATGGTTTCTCC
Organism: Cariama cristata; assembly: GCF_000690535.1. Classification (NCBI taxonomy): domain Eukaryota; kingdom Metazoa; phylum Chordata; class Aves; order Cariamiformes; family Cariamidae; genus Cariama; species Cariama cristata. The sequence goes on from NW_009611446.1 coordinate 7,827, forward strand.
GGCTGGCAGTTCCCCCACAGCTCTGCACAATCCAGCAGCATTAGTCAGAGGGAAATTCTGCTCCCTTCCTCCCCTGGATGTTGCTCTTGGTTCGATATGAACAGCAGAGCGAACTGGGCAACAATTTGAGTACTTCATTGCAGAAGCATTTGTCCTTTTCAGTCTGGCAAACGCATCTTTCCCTCCCACACCTGCACCCTGCCCCTTCTCCCCAAGTGACACAGAAAATGCATGTGATTAAAATGAGTGTGATGTTGTTGGCAATTGGAAGCAATTAGCTAAATCAGCTGGACTGGGGTTGCAGCACACCTCAATTTATGAGCAGTGGAGCAAAACACTCCTTTTGGGTAGGGCCTAAAAAAGCACACCTGATTATCAGCAGTGGTGTGAGATGCTCTCAGAAAAAGATCATAACACTCTCCTGCAGGAAAACTGAGGAAGAGATGGAGCAACGATGAAATTGGGGTAAATCAATACAGAGCTGTCTCTGACCTCCAAGAGAAGGGAAGGGGTATGTGCCCAGATGAAGTATCCACAGGGATCCTCACTGAGCACAGAAGATGTCTGTCCTTCTCCCCTGCCACTAAGCAGTAGCTTTCTGTGAAGTAGAAGTGGTACCTGAAGCCCTGATGGTTGCAAAAACATCCCCAGGACCTGCAGAGACACACAGACACATCACCTCCACCTCCGGGAGGACAGCAGAGGAGTTATCCTGCCGGAATTCACGGCTTGGCCACAGATCCCCCATCACAGGAGATGTACAGACTGAGGTTTTCAGAGATGACCTCTCAATTCTGATCTCTTGTACCCTGTAACATACTGTGCTCTCCACAGGCAATGTCCTGAGCCCATGCAGAGCACTGGGGGTCTCACAGCCCTCCGACGCAAACCACTGAGACTTCCAGCGCCTCCGCATCGCTGCCTGGGCTGGGTAATTCCTACTCTCCACCTGGCTGCAAAAAGCAAACTGCCACCTGCCCCATGGAGGGGGTTTTGAAAAGACATTCAGAAGATTTCAGGAGCTTGTTGCTGACTCTCTACCCCCAGATCCATGCCAGCCCATTCCTGGCTGCCCCACCAAGCGCTGTATGGTGCTACCCAGCTGTGCCCTGGCAAGCTCGCAGGCCACGAGGCCTAAGACACTGCAGCCATTGAGCAGTCGGTGCCTCTTCCACCATTTGCAGCCTGGCCAGGCTTCCCAGGGCCTGGCACGCCGGGCACACCAGCGACTGTGCCGGATCAGCACTGCTGCTGCACGGTGGCAGTGTGGCGTGGTGTTCCTGAAGGGCATCACAGCCCTGGCTGACCCGAAGAGGTCCCCAGCACTGATGTGTTGTGGGCCACCAACACAGCTGTGGGACCAGTCAGGCAGATAGAAAGCCTGGCAGTTTGCTGCATGAAAGAAGCAGAAAAGGTAAGGGCTGCAAGGCAGCAAATGGCTGTGCTCACCCCACACTTCAAAGACTGTCAAAATTTTTTACAGCCTAAGGCTTGTGCAGCTCAGGCCAACGGAGAGAGGCTGGGGGGCCGGGCGGTCCCCCCCCGCCCCGCGGGCG
>NW_009611446.1:9413-30714 GCF_000690535.1 Cariama cristata
ACCATCCGGTGTTCACACTGGCTCCTTGTGCCCTGCCAGTGCAGACACTGAAGCCATGGCTGGGGAGGATGCCGTCAGAATAATCAGAAAGGGAATCAAGAGATGCTCTCCAACACCTTTCTCTCCCCTTCTCCCTCAGCTACTTGCTCCAGCAACACCAAGCCTGGTTCCACCTCTGCTGCACAACTCACGACTTCTCTCAGCCCTGCAGCGTCGCTGGAAATTCACATTTTCTTAAATGCTGTGATGATGGAAGAAAACTTCAAGTCACTGAATATCTAAATCAAATTGCGCTGTCAAAGGGAATTTAAACAAAGTTTCGTCCAAGCTTAAGCTTAATAGTCAGTAACTGCTGAGTGTTGCTTCTCCTTATCAGAGATGCTGACCAGTAGGGAAAAAATGAGATTAGTTAGTCTGAGTTTGTAGTGAAACAGAGCAAAAGATCTTCTTGGATGAAGAAATATCTGGCTCAGAGTCTTAGCAGAGATTGCGCCGGATACCAGACAGCTACCCATGCCCTTCCATAACCCAGGTGTGATACGCAAGGTCTGGAACTTACAGTAAGGATGACCATACAGATTAATTACCAAGACTGATGGACACTGACAGGTCCTGGTGGCTCTGTGGTACCCAGATGAACACCCTGTCTAAGGTTGCTACAGGAAACACTGCAGCTCGCCGGGCTGGGCAGTCAGCTCGGCAATCGCAGTGCTGTCGCAACAGCGAGGCGATAACAGGCAGCCCAGCACAGAGCCGTGAGACAGCATGCCCCGCCAGTGCAGCAGCCTGGGTCTGCTCTGGTCCGGCCCCAGACTTCATTAGCAGTTCTGCAGCAGTGAGAGATTCCTACTAACCGCTGAGATGATGCCATCTGTTTCCACTTAGGTGCTGGCTCACAGGAGTGGCTACAGAGCAAAGGACTCCAGAGAGACTTTGCTCTCTTGAGCTCCCCGGGACAGTGCCAGGTGGGACAGGCACTGTCTGAATTCACCCTCCCCAGACTGACCTAGTACCTCCCTTCTGTGCGAAGTACACACCTGGGAGGCACGGCAGCCCTCCCACTTTGGTTTTGCTATCAAGCTCCATCACACACACACCCCCCAGGCCGCTTCCCTGTGGGCACAGAGAACTTGCTCCCAGCAGACAGCACAACTGCACTGCCTTACGGCTCTGCACGGCTCTGCACGGCACCGCAGGGCACACGGGGTTGACGAAGCTGTTCCCACATCTCTTGGTCTGCCCTCTACAAAGCCAAAAGCAATCTGCCACTGATAAGCCAGGATCCCAAAAGTAACAGCTACCAGGCCCTCTTTCTTTCTATAGCAGGGTCCTGCAGAGATCATGCTGTGCAGAGAAAAACTTTACCTAGACACCTTGTCCTTGTATTCATTTTATGTATGTGCTGCCTGGGGCAACCACGTACCCACCTGCCCCAAAAAGGGGCAAGACGTGCCTGCGGTGCCGGCGCATTCCGGGCCAGCACAAAAGCACAGAGCCAACAGTGGAGGTAAAAACAGCAGCGTGTAGCATGGGAGCGTCTGGGCACCTTCTGAAAACGGTAGCAGAAGGGGGAAACAGACAAAAACAGTGGATACCCTGTGTGGGGAGGGCTAAGGAAGTATTGGCCCTGTCTGGCAGCCGAACGGTAGGAGGACTCTGCCGCCTCGCTTTACCGGTCATACTTGCCTCGGGAGGGAAAACAGTCCTCTTGTTCAATGGGAGGTTTCATGCTTTGAAACAGATTGCTTAATTCTTGGCAATTTGGGTTCAGCAACTACTCTTTTCCTGTGGTTGCTGCTTCCTCTCTGCGCACACACAGTGCTGTTCAGAGCCAGAAGAGACATTATGCTCCTCTCAGCCTGGCCCCCCCAGGCATGGCAATTCCCCTCAGCGATTCCTCCTTTTGGAAGAGCTGGTGCCTGTGGTGGATTTGCAGCCATGGCAGAGAAAGGCAGGACATGGACTAAGTTCTCCTTCCCAACAAAATCTCCATAGCCTTGCTTGGAGAGAGCTGAACCGAGTTTTCCTGGAGAACAGTGCTCTTAGGAGAGAAAGGATGAAAGATCAGGACCTGACATGAACAAAACGCAGCAGCAGTAGCACACTGTGACACTGCAGTAGCAGCAACCAGCTGGACAAAACTGCCACAAAATCAAAGGCCTAGAGCATCCTACACAGCTTCACGGAGGGGATCCTTCCCAACATGATCTCGTCCTACTGCCCCAATCCCATTACCAGCTTCTCAGCCTGTCTGTGGTTGCGCATACCCCAGCACCAACCACACCGCTTTGGAGAGGGCAGCTCTGAACCACCCAGCAGGCACCTCCTGCGGGCACAGCCACGCTCAGCTCCGCACCAGCACAGCACCCAGAGACAGGAGAGCGGCCAGACCTCAAGGCCATTCTCAGTAGCCAGAAAAGACAGCTTTCTCTACAGCATATCCTCCTGTAACGAGCGTATGTAGTTAACAGCCCAAGCATAGATTCTTCTCCAATCTGACTTCACTTTGCTGTCGCATATTTTCAAGCAGTGCCACTCAGCCCTGCTCTGCTGAACTCTTGCCAAGAGATACTTCTCAAAGCCCCAGACATAGTGATACTGCCATACTGGTCCATTATAGCCCTGTCCCAGTCACCCCAAGGCTGCTCCTGGGGACTTTATGGATTGCAGGGAGCACACACAGAGCTTCAGGGCACACGCGGGGCACAGAGCAGCATGGATGCTGAGCACTGGGACTTGAAGGACCAGGAGAGTCCTGCCTCCTGCAGCTACTGAGCCCTTGGACAAAGCTATGCTTGGGCAAGTAGGACCTGCTGCAAAGACCTCCCACAGCGAAGGAAGAACCAGCGACCCTGCCGCCAGGCTGCCGGTTAGCCCTCAACCGGGGGGAGGCCCCGAGCAGCACAGCGGGGCTGGGCACAGAGCCCCACATTAGCATCCCAGCTCCAGAGCTGACAAACCTCCCGCTGAAGGCAGCGCCTGGTACAAAGGCTCATTTGTTCCCGACACACGAGAGCCCATTCCAGGCTGCCACCCGGACACATCTTTATTGTGCCCTCCTGACTCCGGCAACAGGCAGGGCTCGGGGATCAATGGCCCCTTTCTGGGGTGCTGCTGGGGCTCACACACAGGAGGCTGCAGATGGCAGGGGACTGCCAAGGTCCTGAGCCCTGCTAAGCACCGAGTGCTGGCACCACGTGTCCTTCACCACTGACAGCAGCACAGGCCTCTCTTGGGGCTCCGCTGACCCAAACCCCTTCTCACAGACATGGCAGAGCTCCTCTGTCCCCCAGCCGGCCACAGTCACCTGCCACTGCACTCCAGTGTTGTGGGCACAGCGGTGGGATGCTCAGCAGAGGGGACAAAAAGGATATTTTTGTGCAAAATCCCTCCTTGTCCATGCGCTTTCAGATTGTTCCGTCACATACAGGCATGGAGACAACTCTGAGGCAGGAAGGAGGAAAACGGGACTGTAAACTCTTGTCCTCACCATGACACAGTCATGATGGGGTCTGTTTCCAGTCCCTGCTCCCAGTGCAACAGGGAAGAGGGACAGGAGGGCTGGGGGAAGTCTCTTGCTAGATCCCACAAAAGGTTAAACTCTCCCTATTTGGCAGAGGTGGGAAGGGATTTATCTCCAAGCAAAAGTCTTGATACCACCTGGGATGAGGCCAAGAGAAAAGCAAATTGCTCCAGTGAACTTATCGCCCTCCTATACTGCCTACCCAGCTACAGGGAGTTTCCTCCACAGCCACACAGCCACAGGGACATGAGAAAAGACTGCTTTTATTTTCCCACCCATAGCCCGCCACAGCCCAGCATCTCTTCAGCTTGAGCTGGAGCCAGGAGACAGCCAGGCTTCAGGGGAAGTGGCTGGACTCCCCCACACGGCTTGCGAGACGGCGCTTGGAAGCTGTCCTTACTGGAGCACATGGTCAGTTACTGAAGACCAGAGCTGCGCCTGGCAGACCAGCTCCAGCAGCCAGGGACAGAGCTGGGCTTGCTGGACACCAGCAGAGTCCAGGGAGCCCAGGCTCCAACTGTGCAAGAGAACATCTGGGCCATCTCAGAGCAGCAGACATCAAGGCAGGAGGAAGAAGGGCCCTTTGCCATGTCAGAGAATTCTGTTAGTTTCTGCAACCAGCGTCTGCCTGTGGTCTCCTGAGCCACTGCCTGGGACCTGGAGCTGACACCTCAGCTGGCTCCCACCCCACGCTCCAGACCCTCAGCGCTCCCACTGACATCTCCACTCCTAGAATGCAAAGCCTCCGGGAGGGCTCTGCTCCGCTTTTCCGCTCATCCACAGGGCCCTCAGATACAGAGATCCCAGCAGGGACTCTTCCATCCATGCACATACCTTCAGCACCTTCCTGCACCAATATACGATCGCACTGAGCACGACTTCCAGCCAGGCACAGCTCAGCACCCTGCAGGACAGGCCTGAACGTTTAGTCAGGAAATTGCTCCGCTATGTGCCGCTTCCAGAAAAGCCTTTTCTCCAGCTGTGGTTTTTGGACTCTGCTCTGTCGTCTTCTCCTTCCTACTCCCCCCCTACTCTAGCACGTAGAAAGATGAGAACAGAAAGACAAAACCTCCCCCAGCCATCCCCACTTCCCATCCCACTTGCACAGCCGTACCGCCTGGCAGCGGGATGCTGCCCCTCAGTCTGGGGAGCACCCAGGTACACCCCTTTCCTCAGGCAGTCGCACAGGGCTGCTTCCCAACACTGCTGCTGCTCCTCCACAGGGCCATTCCCTCCACCAGCACAAAAGGGGCCACATCACACCCCCTGCCCCCTTCCTGCAGAGGTCACAACCCTTGGAGAGAGCAGCACAACAGCTCAGACATCACCAAGCAGCCTTAAATCCTGGTAATCGGGGCAAGGTGCCAGGACCTCAGAGGGCTGGAGGTGCATCTTACCAATACCCCCACCCAGGGGGCTGGCAGAGTGTAGGAGGCCTCGGGGCAAGATCCTACCCCCTACCCGCCAAGAGCGCTCCGCTGAGCAGGACGCACAGGGCTCTGCCCAGAGCCCCAGCCCTTCGCCTGCTTCGTTCAAAGTGTGGCTGTGGCTCCAAACACTGCTCCACCTCAGAGCTGGAGACGGATGAGGTCACTCCCAGTCTGAAATCACTTCCGTTTCAAGCTGCTCTCAAGACTGTGCCACAGATTAAAAAGAGCGGGATGGGTGGGGAGGGAAACCCAAATCAATGGAGCATGTTCACCATTAAGAGCTCAACACTTCATTAATCTCTGCCTCCTAGCCAACTGTCATCCAACCCTCCACCCTCCCTCCTTCCCCTGCAAGAGTAAACATGGCAGGAACTTCTTCGAGTTAACAGCAGGGTACGGCACAAGCTGCACAGGACTACACTCAACCCCCAGCTTCCCAAAACCAACCCAAGCAGAGCAGTGGGGAGAAACTGCAGCTTGGTGCGGTCAGACTAGCTCAGCCACCCCGCTCCACCAACTGCTGGCCTTCAAATGCCTGCACTGATGCAGCCCAACTCCTCCTCGCCACACACACGGTGTTGGAAATGGTTCGTACTGGCAACTGATCCTATCCACGCAGCACTGAGCATCAGCACCGCAACTCTGTGGCCTCTCCAGCTCAGCCCCACTCTCCACTGTCCAGGTGGCAACACCGGCCAAGGCGGCAGCGGGATTCTCCCACCTGGATCAGGCAGTACTTAACCCAACGCCTGAGGAACCAGGCTGAGCAAGGAGGATGGAAATCCAGGTCACCAGCACAGGGGAGTCCTAAGGATAAGAGCCTGGCAATGGTCACACTTGGCCAGGAGAAACCAGACTGACAGTTTAGTGGCATCATTTTAAAAAACACATTGACCACAGATGAATCAGTGTCTCATTCTTGGAAGCACTAACCTGACCACAGTATCCAACAATGCCTCAAGCAGTAGCAGCCAAGACACATCACTGTCAAGCAGATCCCTCCTACACAGTCGTGGTTTTTTCCCCTCACCCCAGATTCTGCTCTATACAGGAAGGCACTGAGGTTTTGCGGGTGTCTTCCAGAATTCCCAGTCTCATTGCAACGGCAGCCATTGGATGGGACCGTTTCGTCAGCAAACAGAGCTCCTGCGATCCGTACATTGTTTGGACCCAATCCAACTGCAGCCCATGCACGTGGCTTTGGCCAAAGCAATGCTGGGCATGATACCTTCTCAGTGGTGTGGGGTAATGGGAGCTATTGCAAATGCAACAGATAGAGAAGGAAGGGCAGAGTATGCTTGAGTGCGCGGCTATGGATCGCACGTTGCCTATTTCTAGGACTTCCTTCAAGCAGATGGAAGACTGGAACTCAGGACCACGTGCGCTGCCAATCCTGAGCTGGTTTCTCTGGATCACACAGCATCCCTGGGGCTGAACAGCAGAAGTACGGCATGACTGCTTCTCCCAGAGAGCACTTTGCTCCCCAGCCTCTCTCTGGAGGCCAGCCCTGGATACCAACCGGCCAAAACCACAATGATATCAAGAGCTTTCTTCCTTGTGTGCTTCAGCCCTTCTAGAAGCAGTGGGCACCAGAGAAAGGAACCTCTCTTAAATCCTGGCATCAGGCACAGACCTGGGCTGTACAGGTGGTTCCTCTTCAGCACAGACTAAGAATAAATACACTGCGGGACAGACACATTTCAGGAGAGGAAGCAGCAGCCTGTTCCCACCTGGCTGCATTCCCACCAGCTTCCTTCTGCCGGTTCTGGCTTCACACCTGTAACCTGGTAAGATGCCAGCAGAAGTCATCAACATAGTGAGGACCTGTCGAGGAAGCAAATATCCAACAGACAGGTTGCCTTGTCGGGGAGATGAGGAGCCACAGACCTCCTACAGGGCAGCACCGGAGAGCTCCCAACAGGAGAGCTCCAACCGCAATGAGCCGAGCAGGGCATGCTTCCCCACCGCCCCAAGAAACACCGACGACTGCGGGGAGGGAACAGGTCTCAAGCTGAACATTTGGGCTAAGGGGATTCGTGAGGCTCAAACGCCTCTGGGAAGCCTCAGCTGTGGCGTGATTGACTCACAGAGGAGCAGAGCCACTCCTTCATCAAAGTAGCTGCTGCGTACCCCCGAAAATCATGGCCTCGAGACAGAAATGCCTCTAGACAGATGTGTTATGTCCTGGGCTTCAGTTCCGCCACCTCTAAAACAGCAGCAGGGAGAACTTCGCTACGAACACCCACACCTGCCCTGGCCGGGCCAGCGATGCCTGACAAACCCTCGAGGACCCTGGGCTGGAAGGCATTCAGGAAGGGTCGTGCCCTTCATCCTGCACCCAGACACCTTGGAGAGCTCTGAGCCACGTTCTCCGTCCCAAAAACCCCCCGTTAACACCAGTTGTAGGAGTCTCCTGTTTGCTATAAGCTTCACACTTCTCCAGTACTCAGCCGCTTCTTGTGTGCAGGAATGGACAGCCAATTAGTCCACAAACAACTGTACATGAATAATCCCACAAGTGAGAGCAGGCATGCACTAACGTTCCCACAGAGTCTTCCTGTATGTTGTTGTTTTTCTGTGGTTTTTTTTATTTTTAAATTTCTCAATATACAGGTAAAAGCTATTCAGACTGAAAGCAAAAGCTTCGCTCAGGGCAGCTTAATAAGAATCAGACTGTACTGTATTTGAGGAATTCACAGATAAGACACAGGTAAACATACAAAACCACACCCTATATTTTCCAAAACTATAGGCTGGAAAGATCTGTTCAGGGACTCTTGAATATTCTGGACAGCAAGATCTGAGGATATGGATGAGATGCTGTGAAATCATTAGTATATTAAGAGCAACAGAAACTAACCTAATTCAAGAAAAAACTCTTCCCAGGCAAACCAGGCTTCCTCTGTGCAAAGGAATTCCACAGACGTAAGGACATCAGTACCCTGGCAGAGCTAGAGATGACGATGGTTTTATTTTCCTTTTCCAGTAATACTTAGATTTAACCACATAAACTGTTCCCCTGGGAGCAGATCCTATTTCACTGTTTACGCAAGAGCCTTAGAGTTGGATTTTAAAGGTGAAAACACCCACTCCCAAACTATTGCAGGGAGCCCAGGCAATACAGATGTTCTTGCTATAGCAAAAAGCTGCTTCGTTGCACTTCTCTCAAATTCTTTGCCCTGCCACCCTTGCCGTCATTGGCACATCCAGAAAGAACAGGGCACAGGAGGAGTTCAAGAATGGCCTCAACATCAGCACTGCAAAAGGTAAGAAGAGATCTTCAACGGCCAAGCCTGCATGAGTTTTTCATGCTGAGACGCATCTAGGTGAAGTGGAGACAGGCACACGGGATGCAGAAGCATCCAGCCTCAGGACAAAGCACTGCCTAGCTCTTCAGCCCTGGATTTGTCATCCAGGGAGTGGACTGCAATCAGCTACATGGTCCCCAAGAGCACAGCCCCAAAACCGGAGCACGAAGGCAATCCCAGCCCCCAAAAGCTTGCAATCAGAAGCATATAAGAAAACTAACAGGCACATAGATCAGTTAGAAAGCAGCACAGCTAGTGTGATAAATAGGGGCTACCACTAGCTAGCTGCTGCTAAGTACACACAGGAGAGGTTTAAGGAAGAGTTTAGAGGAGGATAAAGAGGACAATTTTCAAAAGAAACAAGGTGGCATGAGATGTTAAGAACACTAATCCACAATAGAGCATCTCTGCCAAAGTCCCCAAAAAAGAAGCAGCATGGTAGAAGTTTCAGTTCCAACAAAGAAACCAAAACGTTATATGGGTCTATAATTCCTGAGCACAGCTGTGATCCATTCAAAGCCATTTTCACAGAGCTATGGCTCTTACTGATTTTTTTGAGACAAAGATGAAAGGGCCATTCACAGCAGCCTGCAACCTACCTCCTGCAGTATTTTCCCAGTTATTTTCCTTCACCAACCCCTTTCCTGGACCTAATCCGTGGACCACAGTACATGAAAGGCAACGGTAAGCCTGGCCCCAGGTGTGTAAATTCCTCCGCAGCAGCAGCAGCCTGCTCAAGGGAGATGGCGAGAGCTCCTGCTACACAGCAACTTCTGCCAGCTCGAGTGATGGCGCGGGGAGAACAGTGGCAAGGCTGCTCACCAGAGCCAAATTTATAAAAATACAGGAGGTCCTTAGCTCCTCTCACTTTCAAAGGACTTGGGCGCTTTCATCCATATTTAAAGAAAGCTGGCCCTTGGTTCATATTATTGCAAACTGCCTAAAAAACTTGCCTTTAAAATAACTATATTGTGCAACAGCCTTTGTGGAAAAGCTGAGGTTTCATCCTATCGCCTTTCACCTCCACACCACCAACCCAGAGCAGAGGAAGGTGTCAGCTCCTTGGCTGATCCAGAATATGCCAACAACCTCAGAGGCACTGCAAGCAGGGTCACTTAATACAGGGCAGGGACAGCCCACAGTTCTGGGCCAGCACAACACAAAACTGCAGGGCTGTGGCCCAGGACAGGGCTTCAGGGATACCGTCACCATGCAGACACTCAATAACCCTGCCAGCGTGCCACGAGGCCCCATTAGGCTTAGCACCTGGGACACGAACATCAGAGCTGCTGTTATGATCTTCCCCAAAAGCCATGGAATTTACAACCCAACTCTGCCATTTTGGCAAATTTCACCAGTGATAATTCAGTATAAAACTATGCAGCCAGACCAGGCAACCCAGTTTGACCAGGACAGACCTGGAATACTAGTAGTGTCCCAACAAAGTCTCAGGGATGGTATTTTCTACCAGATTTGAGAGCACCATTTTTCCTCTCTCCTCATCAAAAATCAGAGCCTTAGGAACAAACCTTAGCATCCAAATGGATTGCAGGAGACCGAAACTGAAGCCCTAAATCTTGCAGAGGGTCATTAAAGGACACACATTCTAAATCATATTGCCCCACTTATCCTAAAACCCCTTCCATCTTAAGATAAGAATTTCTCCCTTGAAAAACTGCGTGAGAAAGCATCACAAAAGGTTAGTGCCCCAAGCTGAATAACTAATGTCACTGCATGAGGGACACAGCCCCATCACACTGGGTTCTCAATAACTTCTGTTCTTTGCAGATAACGTTGCTGTGACACTGCTCTTGCTGCTATTTCAGTCTTGATTTCCACTATAAAGTTTACCCAATCAGTCTCATCAGTATAATCTCTACTTGCTCTGTAGCAAAACTGTTAACAGCAACTCACGAATACAGTCCTGATCTGAAGGAACAGACAATTGTGAACTCCTCGCTCTTGTGGATTTTTTAGTGGTATTGCTGATTTCAACAATTTCTTTCTGGGCTCCACCTAAAAATAACAAGAACAGTAAAGCGCACCAGATATAAGATGGGAGATATTAACATAGCAGGCACTGGAAGAGCAAAGTTCATGAAAATGTCACCTTTGAAATGATTATAACGGATTTCTGGAAGTCAGAGCAATGAAACTGGGCTAAAGGAGATATTAGACAAGACAGAAAGTCATTTGACTGTAAACGCTGTGGTTGTTGGACACACAAGGCACAGCAATACCCCAAGTTAGAAAGAACTCGGAAGCAATGGAGTGGAAAAATTGCATTTGCTGGATTGTGTTTTCCCACGAGGCAACCCAAAGGAAATGAGAACATCCACACAGGTAAGATGGAAGAGTGAGGCAGGACGAGGAACACTCAGCTCGGTCAATAGGTGAGCGGAGAGCCAGCAGCCCCACGCCACGTCAGCTCAAGTGACAGCCACACACGCCAAGAGCAACTTGTCACTCGCAGCCCTTTAACAAGACCGGGGTGTAAAATCAGATTGGATACCCATGAATAGCTCTTGGGACTTGCAGCACAGCATGAAGTCAAACCTTTACATTTTTTAAGAATCCAAGGATAACCATCTCCAAGCAAATCCTAGAACCGATGTCACATGCAGAACAGGGAGGGATTTTCTTGCGCTCCCAGCCTGGGCTCTGACTTGCCAGGCCAAGCAGCAATCTCTCAGGATATATTTTCTGGGATTTACTCTCTAATCATGTTTTGCTGTGGGATCTCACCCCACTGCCCCTCGCAGGCCTGTCAGAAAGATGCCATCCCCTTACAGACATGCTAAATGTCACACCGTACTGGCCAGACTTGGCAGACTCTGAGTCCCCAACCCAAAAAAAGCAGCTTAACCCAGAGACATGGTTCTGTCCCCAATGTGGCTGTCCCTGGGGCTCACAGCAGCCTCACGTGCCCTCAGACTACACAAAGTCCAAGTTCTTTCCCTTCTTATCTCCAGCCTCAAGGGGGTAAGGAGGAAAAGAAAAATCTATAATGTGAGAACTTCTAACCTCCAACGCTAAGGGACGGGGCAAGAATGGAGGAGGTCTGGTTTTATGTGCACAAAGGGAACGTGCCCCCACACACCTCTGGAACAGACTATTACCACTGTACATGATCAAATCAACAGTGTCAGGCCAAATCCATGGTCCAGCTTTAAGAACTTTTGATGGGACTCTTTCCTGATGTAATTTTGCTGCAAGTGGGGAAATCAGTTTTTCTTTTCAGGCTCATTTATAAACCATCACCTTACAAATATGAAGCAAGGACTGCTTTCCTCCGCTGGAGAAAACACACGCTGGCCTATTACTGCATGGTGCCAGCCAAGAGGTGGACGGATGCCCTAATTATTTTATTTTTTGAAAAATAAGAAAGAAAAATAGTTATTTGTCATGAAACAAAAGCCCTAAAGCCCTAAGGTACAAGCTCCAGGTGTCCAATACACACAGATTCACTGGAGCCACAAATTAGCTCAGCCCTCGAGCATACGCAGGGTATCGACGAGGCAAGAACAGACATTTGCTGGACGTCAGCTGTCATTAACGTCATGATAGACGGGATCCGAGTCCTCCAAAAAGTCCATGTCTGTGCTGTGATCTCTACCTCGCAGGAATACACTTAGTACCCAACATGCCCAACTACAAGACGCAGCACAGCAACAGCACATGTGAAGAAGCATCCACACACTTTGCAAAGAAACAGAAGATGGTTCATTAAGCTTTCAGACTAACAAGCCCCATGATATCCCTCGTTAGCAACCCCCTGCACACACTGCGCTGCTGCTACATGAAGGGCAGCTCCAATAACACCATCACTTGTTTACCAAGAGAACAATTCTGCTATTGACGGACACCTGCCCGTGAGAGTGCAACCATGGGAGGAGCATGGAGATGTTCAGATGACAACGGCCATTCAAAGTAGGCAGCAAAATGCCTGGCACTGGCTGGAACCTCCGAGCAGCTGCTGAGGACCAGCCCCATCACCTCAAACAGAAAGGCTTTCACTGACATTAATGAGAGCTGCTGAAAATAATGCCATCACAGAGCTGTGAGATGGCATGCAGCCTTTCTGTTTGAGGACCAGCAGGCTGAACAGAGCAGGCACTGAGGAAGAGGAATGCTGGGCTCCATCCAGTAGCTTCTGGTTTATTTAAATTGCTGTGAAGTCAAATGCCGTGAACCTGGCGTGAGCCGAGTGTGGTGGGGCAAGGTGTATGAGGCCCATCCAAGTGACAAGAGGACACTCTCCTGCTGCACAGCGATGGTTAGCAGGGTCCCAGACAGATCAATGTGGCAGTACTGGGGTGTACACAGAAAACCTGCCTCTAACTTGTTCACCTCTGCGGGCCTGGCCTGAGCATCCCAAGTGGCAGCTCCAGGGCTGCTGGCAGACTAGAGCAGACCCAGAGCGTTCGGCTGTTCAGTGGCCCTGGAGTCCTTCCCAAGCACATGCCTGGATTAACTGCCCGGTAAAAGCACCAAGTCCTGTTAAATAACTGTCCTCTCCGATATCCACTTCCCTCACAAATACACACTCTGCCAAGGGCTCCTTTCAAGGGGAGGAGAGCTCTTTAAAGCAAGCAGACAAACAGCAAAGGTATTAATCTCGGGAGTGAGACACAAGCAGTCTCCTCCAGCCAAGGGCTCCAGAGCACTGCTCCGGCTGCGTCGCAGAAACCATCGACGCAGAGTCAGGACTGTAAGCACAGCCCCTGGGAGACGGGAGATCATCTCAGAGAGCATCTCTCCTGCTGTCGTGATGACACACTCTTGCTCATCTCGGCACTCTGCAATCACAGCAGGCCAGCTGCATCACTGGAAGTTTAACCCCCGCTGCCTTGATTCAGCCCCCTGCCTACAGAACAGGGCAAACGCCAGCTCCTGAAGGCTGTGATGCTTCTCCCGTTACTGTCTGATGCCAGCTGGCACCAGCTCCTCTGAGCAGCAGGAACCTCTGAGAATCTATAGGATCCTAAAAGCCATAAACGTCTCTAACATTTTTTTATGGCAGGCCTTGGGCAAAGGGAAATTACTGTTGGTCCAGACAGGCATTTCCAATACTGCCTATCTACATTTCCAGGACTTCACATCACTTAATACCAAATGCAGAGACTCAGGAGAGCTTTAAACTAAAAAGAAAGCACAGCCAAGGGGATCATGTACGTAAGGCAGCTGGATAGCAGATGCCTCTGTGACTCATATTTCACCTGAATATGTAATTAATGTAGTATGTAATTTATCTGAAAATAAAAGTGGACGTAAGGCTGCAGGATCTAAAGAGACTTCATGTGTGTACGTATCACAGCAAGAATGAGCTCAGTGTGGCAGGCAGGATTAGAATAGTTCCCACACTGAGGGAATAGCCAGGAGACATTACAAAAGGCTGAAAGCAAAGTGACTGGCCTGGGAAGGGATCTTAAAAATAATTGCAATACAAACTAAAGCAGTAAAAGGACTGGCCTGCGCTCTTATGGGTATTCACACAGCTCCAAGCACCAGGGGTCTGCAAGGAAAAATGAAACACAGTCACTGGAGGCCAGACCACATCTATACCACATGGGCTTTGCCTCACAGAAAGCAGAAGGAAGACGTTAAGCCCTTGGAGCCTCTTTTCCCACAAGCTGAGTGGATCATTTTTATCCCTCCCTTGCTTCTGTACTGAGAATGTCCAGAGGTCAGTGAGACGGGCTCGCTCCCCGTGGCCAGTCTCCAGGAGCTAGCACTTGTAATCCTGCAGTTTATTTGCTCAGCCTGCGCTCCCAGCTCCGGGTTCCCCCTGCCAGGAGTCATTCTGGGAGAACGGCACCGGCTGCCCTGGGCAGGGTTGGGCAGAGACAGGCCATCCCGGCTCCATACACACACCCTGGACACACTTGATAACAAGCTTCAAAACAAACAGGGCACTCCCAAAGTTCCCAGGAAGAGCAAAGAGCTGAGTTGAACAAAGCTGGCAAGCAGAGGACCTCAGGTCTCCTGCCCTGTGGCTCCAAGCAGTCGTGCCGTACAGCCATCGCAGTGGCACACAGGGACAGGTCAGCCACCGTGCCGCTCGTCTCTCCGCATCAGCTAACTTCAGTGTGAGCCCTTCGGTCCTGGCACCAGCTGTTACTGCCGTCAGCTAGTCCCGCTGTGTAGAAAAACAGCCCAAATTTAAGAGGCAAGTGAAAAACTGGAGCTAACTTCTATCAAGGGCTTCCCACCTCTGACTGACTTACACACCCCCGAGTCCCGAGCTAGCACGAACCACAGCCCGAGATCCCCCAGCACGCTGCACTTGTGAGCGTTAGCCCTGAGCCTCCCTTAGCCCTCGCTGCCTTGGCACGGCACCAGGCTGGTGCAATCCGAAGGCTCCATAGCTGTATCCAGAGAGGTTTCTGCCATCTTGAGCATCCCTGCACTGTGCTGCCCTGCACAGCACAGCTACCTCCCTCTTCTAAAGCTGAACTTCAGCCTCAACTTCTTTCTTTTCTTTTTTTTCTTTTGACTACAGGAGTGGACAGTTGTACTAAAGCCAGAAACTAAACAATTTTCCTCCCCCTCTTGGCGTTACACCCTTGCAGATGCTTGTGCAGGGTTTCACTTCCTCTTCAGCTCTTGGCCAACACTTAGCCAAGCTTTGCTCGTTAGCCAGCCGGTCGCTGCAGCCCCCCAGCGCGCTCTGCTCGCAGCCACCTCCGGCACGTGGCTGCTGTGACGCTGCCGGGGGTACCAGCCATGTGGGTAGGGGCTGGGAGCGACAGACCAAGGGAAGGCACCACAGTCTAGAGCTGAATGCTAGCGGGTCATAATGGATTTCAATTAATGCACTGGAAATACACTCAAAGACAGAAGGAATTAAGAATATTAACCCATTCAGCCCTCAAAACAGAAAGGACTCTTGAGTCGGGAGTGACAGATGTCTTCCACTTTCTGCAGCCCAGCCCCTATGGGTAGCATTGCACATCCAAATCCTTCCCGTGGGCACACTCAGTGTCACCTTCCACTACTCATTTTAAACAACGTTTCTGGGATACCAAGTGGTGGATGAACAGCAGCACACATACTGATGAGGAGCACGTGTTCTGGGATCTGATCCCAGCTTTTCCGATGCACCACACACAAATCCAGCTCCTGAAGACGCTTGTGGGAACAAGATGACTGCAAACCTCTTCACAGCTCCAGGGATAATTCTCTGGGAGAAAAGGAATGTGTAACAGCAGACAAACATTTTATCCTGCGCTTCGAGGCTAACCACACCGTAGTCATACACGTGCGCACACACAGAGAGAAAATCCAGCCCATACGGGAATTGTTCCAGTACGCCATGAAGCAACTTGCATACGCTTCACAAAAACCTGAAGTCACACAATGCATTAGAGATGCCATGTTTCCTTCATGAGTATTAGAGGATTATTCTGTGTGGTTTTACCATCTCAGGGAAATCTCTGCCTTGGGCAAGAAGAGGACAAAGGCTTAGTGTTAGTCAATCAAGAAAACTCTGCAGATAAGCAAAGAAGGTGCCCTCCAGTTCATGCTCTACTATCCAGAAAAAAGGTAACACAGAAGCCTCTTGAATTGGGAGAGGAACCCTCTTGGCTTAGCCAAGAGGTATCTCAGCAAAAAGTGCTTGGAAGCATTAAAGATGGAGCAGAGCTGTTCAGGGTTAGCTTCAGCACACATGAGCAATAGCTGCAGCACGGTTATAGGAGCCACTGCTGTGGGCAGTGGGGTGTCCCAAAACTGCGAGGGAAACCCCTTGGACTGAACATTTAGAGCTTTGCCAAATTAAAGATACACAGCAGGGACCCAACCTGGTCTGGCACAGCGAGCAACCAGCTGGCTGAAGGTAAAATCTCCCCTGGATTTCCAAGATGCCCATTTTATTGGTATTTAATGAACAGCAACTTAGATTGAAACAGAGGGTGGGCGATATGGGCTCTAGAAGACACTGAACAACTCCACCAGTTGTTTTTCTCTCTAGACTTGCCTTTCCTCAACTTTTGCAGGGAACTGTCACAACTGCCTTACGTTTATTCCTAGAACAATCAAATGAAGAACGGCATCAGTGTGAAGCCAGTGTCATTTCTGAGAGTGCCAAGCGGTTATACGAGACTCCTTGACTTTGGAGACTAAAAAACACCCAGGGACTGGGTTTCTCCTTCATTCAGATGACAGCAACATTTTCAGCTCTGCAATTGTGAGCAGTCTTTTGTAATGCCCCAGAAGGCTGCAATCCAGCAGCTGAGCAAGTGTCACGAGCATCTCTTGGGGTTAAATGAAGGGTGCTCCTACTTCGTTAGCATCAGCAAGGATCAGGCCACAACATCTGTCACACTTACACATTTGGCTAACGGTGCCCGAAACAGCCCTGTGCAATTCACAGAAGAGCAGCGGAATTTTGGACTTGTGCACAAGTAGCTGAGCAGTTCGTGGAAATTCAAGGGACAAAAACGCCTGTGCAGGAAACGCTTACTTCTCCTTTTCATAAACTGCAGATTGCTACTCGCACTGAGAGGGTTGAACCTCTCCCCTGCCCTGACAACCATTTCATCCATTTGGAGCATAAATAATTGAAGAGAGACATCATCAGCAGCAGGAGGCAGATTCTGTGTCCAGCTCTCCAGCAGTTCTGTTTCACCATGCAGTCCATGTGCTGACCTCTTTTTACAGCCCTTTTCCAAGAAGCCAAGCAGACAAAGAAGGGGGGGGACATGAAGTGAAAGTGCCCAGGATGGACTTTCCTTCGCAGCCCAGAGGAGCCCATCTGTGCAACACCCGGGCCTCCGGCAGTAGGACTGTTTAGACAGATGCGCAGCAGAAGGACAGGCAGGGCTGCACCTCTTGACCTCCTGCAGTCCCAGCCAGCTCCTGACACGCTCTTCTGAGCCCTGAGCCTTTGCCCAGATTGGAGGGCAAGGGACCAACGTTGTCTTTTGAAATGGGCCAAAAAAAATTAACGAACCACACAAAGCTTTTTACAGAGAAGTAAAAGCTTCCACTCCTATGCTACGTCTGGCCAAGATACACTGGGACATCAGAAAAAAAAAAGCAGAGATGTGCTGCTTTAAGAGTGTTTCCAGTATTTACCTCCAGATTCTGTGACTAATTTGCTACTCCCTTTCTGGCAGGCCCATCTTGTTAGCCAGGATGCAAGACCGGGGTTGGAAAACACAGAGGTTGGAAGAGACATTAACATGGGGAGTCAAAGAGAAAGAGCCTCACCCAGGGCGATCTGTGACACAGTGAGAGACTATCCAGCTGTGGTGAAATCTCCCACTCACCAGCTGCAAACATAATTTTGCCTTCGCCAAGCAAAAAAACCCTCACCACAATCGCCCTGAACTGATATAGAGCATGACAGACAGCGCAGGAACACAGATCCATATTGCCACTCCCAATGACTCAAAGAATTACAACTATAAAATAATTGGTTTAACTCTGAGAAAATTAAAAAAAGTCAGTGATACTCTGTTTGCCTTCTAGGCTCCACGCTTTTCTGCACCAGCAAGAAGAACTTTCCTCTAGTCACAAGATTACAAGAACTGTTATTGCAAGGAAAACACTCCGATGAAAGACGGCAATGCCACAAACAAATAACGCAGGTATACGTCATCCAAGCTGCTCCAGCACAGACTTTGAGAGGATTCTGTAAAGATCAAGATCTGCTTCTGGTCTTTGTTGTACAACCTACCACTCACGTGATACTTGTCATCACATATTTCACAAAACTCAGCTAATCAATTTTCACCACATAGTTATCTACACAGAAATTGAAAGTCACATTAAGGTCATCCTCAACCAGCTCAGCTCAAGCCACAGGAATCACCACTCCTCCCTCTTAATCTGTTCTTTGTCATCAGCAGCAGCCTGCACCGGACTCATCCTCAGTGTGGCAAGGGCAGTATCTACAAGTATCCTGGGTACCTCTGCACTCTGCAGAGCATAGCTTTTTCAGGGGGTACCCTTTCTTGGAAGCCCATCTGGGCTCATCTCTCCATAAGCACAGTAGAGAAAAGGAGAACAGCACACATTAACAGGGAACAGGGGGATTTCCATCAGCCAATGTCCTCCAGTAGGCAAGGCTGGGATTGAAGGTTGACCTTAAAAATGATGCTCTATGTTGGTACAGTTGCTATTTTAGATGGAAGACGTCTCTGCTGTTGTAATATCTACTGTTCAAGAAACTATGGAAATCTCTAATTCTTTCTTTTTTTCTAAGGAGTTTGAATATAAATTTTTAAGATACAAACCCCAGATTCTCAAAAACTGAAACACAAAGGCAATGAATTCAGGAGTTCTCAATGACTCAGACTGAAACCGTTTCTCCAGCCAAACTACGTTTTGCACAGCATCTTCTCTATACACAGTACCCCCCATATATATTTTTACTGACAAGCAGACCACTTCAAAATATGCTGAAGTAGAAAAAAAGGACCAAGCTGAACGCAAAAGGCACAGCCCTGTAATTTCAAACCCACTGAAAGAACTGGATCCACCAGATAGTCTCTGCTCCCACACCCAAACAACTTTGCAAGTTGATGGGGCGGGGAGAGATCAACTGGGGAAGGAGAGGTTCCCATCCTCTTGATGTAAAAAGAAACAATGACTTCAAAGAACGTTAGAGACACGGGGCTGAATGAGCAGGAGCCAGCTTCAGAGACACGGCAAGGTAACACCCCAAACACACACAGGCCAACAACACAAGCTGGGAGGCATGTTCTGCAGGAGTGTGCCAGGAGACTCCAGTTTAACTAGGTCTTTGCGAGGTTTCACCTGTACTCCTCCCACAGCAACACCTCGGGCTTTGGCAGGGCGTCCATCCGCTGCACTTGCCCTGTTTGGTTCCCAAGTCAATACTCTTTTGACAAATTGCTAGGTTTCCCTTACAATTCCCTTACAAGAGAGGGGCCAACTCTTCAGCACACAGGACGTCAGCTTCATTTGCTACCCAGCTTCATCACGAGAATCCCTCTTAGTGCTCCAGCGGTATACAAATTGCTGGGAGAGAAATCATCCCTCTCTGAGAGGTGCTGAACCAAGGTATAATGAGACTGAGGACCTCGGTCTCACTACACAACCTGCTGTAGAACTTCAGACTAGCAACTGGTTTCCCCAGTCCAAGGTCTTAAACCACAACCCTTCCCCTTGGAAAGAGGGATGCTCTGCGCACAGAGACTGGTATCAAACCTCCACCGACTTCAATGGCACATGAGTTCAGTGCCAAATACACCAATTAAGAGGTTATTCCTTGGATATCAGAGAGATGGAGAATCTACCATTATTTTTAGTTCATAAATGGTAGCAATTAGGAGTCCAGCTTGGAAATCAGAGTCCTCTGGACCCAGACAACGTATCAGCCCTGACTACGCTACGAGGGAAGATGAAGACACATTCTTTGACACTGCATTGATCCATTTTTTGGACTCAGTAAGTCATCAATAGTATTAAGATTTTACTGAAGGCTACCCTACTTACATACAATCTATTGTACCGCCCTCGCTTCATTTCCCAACTACTTATAAAAAATGGTTTTTATGATAAATTTTGAAAAATAGGTTCAGGCAAGAATCACAGCTTTAGTAAACCTTTTAAATTGTTACCTGCTGCCAGATGCAAGTAGATTGGAACAAGGCAGCACAGGAAGAAAATCCCTGCTCTCAAAGGATGCTTAATAAAGATAATTTATGTTTTTGTATATTTAATTTTAACAGTTTGCTTTGTATTCACATGCTTGGTTTCCCTCCACCATCTACAAGTAACATGGCTGGCACAAATCCATAACACACTGTGCTCTGTCATGCAAGACCCGCTCTACGCTCTCAGCATAAGATATGCGGATACACATGCACACACCTACGCATTTGAGGAAAGACTTCCTTTGCCCCAGCAGAACACTACACGCTCCTGCAGACACGAACTCTTTGGGGTACAGACTCCAGCCCATTCTTGCCTATACAGTGTGACGAGGGCCTTCAGGAATCGTGATAGTATCTACCACAGACTGCTCTGGTCTCTGCCTTCCTTCTTCCCCTGGGGAATGAGCCTCATACGTAACCTGCTTCCCTCTTTATTTAAAAACAAATGAACTAAAGAACAGCATGTTTTTGGGGGGGTCACAAAGCTCCTCTCCAGTTCACAGCTTACACTGAATTTACTACAATTGCAGAACAAATTCTGAATTGTTTTCCTCTGGAAATAAACCAAGAATTAAGAGCAACACTCAGAAATAACTACAAAATACTAGTAAAACTCTAAGTTGGGAAAAACACACCTGATGACCCTATTATCATATTACCCCTGGATTTACTTTGTTCCTCTCATCATTGCAATCAGCAGTTCACAGTGCCCAAGTCTGCATTATGTAGGGAGACACCACCTCCTGCAGTGGCCAGGTGAATGCCCAAGCTGCTACACCACCAGTTTGCTTTTCTGTGGCCCAGGACGGCCGTGCAGTACCACCGTCTCAGCAGGTAAGGTGTTTGCTGCATACAGAATTAGAGCCTCAGAGAAAGACTGGACCCAAAGGCAAGTGCAAGCCAGGCTGGGAATGGGTGGGCTTCTCCCCGCTGCAGGGACCCACCGCACTGCCCGGCTGTGTTCACCATCACCTGCGTCCCCACCTCTGTGAGACAGAAAAGCCCTTCTATATACAGCAGATATCGCCTACATCATGACAATGGGTGCTAAGGAACACATAGGACTCTGCTGATAACTAACCCCTTACCTAGACGTTCAAGCTCAATTCCTCTGTCTATCAAACACCCCAAATCCCTCCAAATACTAAATACTGAACAAAAAAACCCTGTCGATGTCATCTGATTGCATCACCTCCCTCCCTCTCTCTCCAGGACTCCAAGGCATGTCTCCAAAGAGCTATTTGCTCTGCAAGGCAAAGCAGATGTTCCCCAACGCCCAGCCCCTGGCCGCCTGCGAGGTGGTGATGGGGAACACCAAGGGGAGCGGTGAGCGCAGGGCCGGGTCTGTGCCTGCGCATCTGCGCTGCGGAGCGAAGGGAGCGCGATGGGCAGACGTGCTCCTCATACCGAAAC
>NW_009611447.1:0-16692 GCF_000690535.1 Cariama cristata
TGTGATCGCTGTGCCCAAGATGGCCTCCAGCCACCAGGTCACCCACCAGTCCTTCTCTGTTCACAAGCACCAGGTCCAGCGGGCGCCTTCCTTGGCTGGCTCCCTCACCAGCTGGGTCAGGACGGTCTCTCCCACACACTCCGGGAACCTCCTGGACTGTTTCCTCTGCGCTCTGTTGTATTTCCAGCAGATGTCTGGTAAGTTGAAGTCCCCCACGGGAACAAGGGCTAGCGATTGTGAGACTTCTCCCAGCTGCTGATAGAATATTTTGTCTGCCTCTTCATCCTGGATGGGTGGTCTGTAACAGACTCCCACCATCTCAGTGTAAATATGAACTTTATATTATTACAGCTGTGAATATATATAGAAATATACACATCACCTGGAGCCTAAAATTTTCCAGACCTTCAGCCACTAGCTAGCAAGACTGTTTTACTTAGATTTACTGTGAAACATGAGTTCATTCTGCTGAGAAAGGGAAATGCGGGAATAGCTTTTTCTTGAAGTATTCTTAGCTGTGTTAATGGCTCACCATAAATATATTCAGTATTTGATTTTTACTGTATTTTGCCTCTGTATTTACACTATAAAGCAAATCTTTGAGGAATAGTATTTATATTACCTGTGTATCCATACCTACAAGGAGAATAATCTTGCCTTAAAGCTCCTCCAGCATTCTGACAGGCAAAAGGCAGCTCCTCCCTTTCTGTAGGATCACAGGACAATCCAGGCTGGAAGAGGCAGGTTTGGAAAGTACCCTGAAGGCACAGACTGCACAACTTCTCCGGGCAACTTGTGCCAAGTTGGGAAACTTGGGAAAAAAAAAAAAAAAAGTCCATATGTCCATTCTGAACCTCTCCCAAGCCAAAGAAGAAAAATAGGTATATAGGCAAAGAGAAATGACTGGACTGCCCATGGATGCATCCCGACCTGCCCTGATGTCCCCATTCAGGGAGCCTCCCTCACCCCAAAAAAGGTTAAACAATGCTGTTAGATGTAGTCTGTAGATAATGTAATGCCCCTTTTGATGCTCAACCCGAGGCGGGACTTGCTCTGCAAACTTGTCCATGACAGCAAAATCTGCTCTGAAAATGTTGCATGCTTCTGCCAATGCAATGGTAAGTTGGCAGTGCACATAAGCCTCATTGAAAAGAGATACAAATGGAAACCTGTTACACATTGTAACTTGGAATAGCAATGCCAGTTAATTGCAAAAACCAGTAAATCGCAGAGTTACAAGGTCCTTTACAAAGTAATGGCCATTTTTGCTGTTGGTTTTTTTTAAGTCACAAACAACCAAATACTCTCATTTAGTTGTTGGGAGAGGGAATAGGTGGCACAACACCTGTACTTCTCTGCTCCTTACTCCCCGTCCTTTGGCTTTCATAGCCGATGTACCCCAATCACCTCCACTGTTTTTACAGCACTGCAGGCACAACTCCAACACAGGGCTGCCTACAGCCCCTGGCATCAGAGCCTAGGATGGCATTTGATCTAGTTTTGTACTTAAGCCACTACACTGTGCACTCACAGACCTTTGAACCACCTCCCATCAGCTGGCCACGGCATTTCTGAACACGAAAAACTGTGGAGAAGTTCTCAGCTGTGGCACTAGAAAAAATTCACAGAACCGCTGTTCATATAAAGAAAAAAATACACTTACTGGCCTGACAATATTGCTATGCTGGAATAAGAGATAAAAGGAAGGTATGGAAAATAAAGACAAAATGAATTATTTAAAACACTCACTAATACTTTCCAATCTAATTTTGTATACCAAGTTTTTTCATAAACTTCTTTTCTTCTAGAATAAAGAACAGAAAATACTTGAGAGGTAAATTACTGTCCATGGCCCCTTCGAAGTCATGGAAGTATCTGTGCAATTTCTAGCAAGTAAAAGGCAAATGCAAACCAAAAGCAGTTTAATTTACTGCCCCACACATAGCACCTGTGTCCTCTGAACTGACCTGAAAAAGAAGAAGAACCAGTTCCATCCACCTGGGAATGGTTTTTAAATGATCAGAAGACATGGAGAAATAGAAATCAAGAGAGGAAAATATGCAGGAGGACTCTGTTGTAAATTATTTTAAAAAAACCTCTAGGAATTGGCTTGGCTTTAAAATAAATGTGGAGGCTGTAAATACATTGACTGGAAAAATACCCTGAATAAATCTACTGTTCCTCTCATGCTGGCTTGCTGAGAGTGACAAATCACTTGACATAACCCTTACTCAATTAAATAGGGCTTGAAAAACCTAATAAAGTGTTTTAAGCCAGGGAGATGCTTTGAAACCTTTGCTGCAATTAGAGAGGAGGATGCCCCTGTTATGCTAAGAGACGAGCTGAACAACTTTAATTCCAGTTTATGATTAAGAAAAAGATGTGGATGGGTTGCTGCATTTGGAGGCTTAAATTCTACTATATATCACAACAGCACATTTATGAGCAACACAATGTGATGCTCTCATTCATTCGCAAAGCAAATGGCATGTACAAGCCTACAGCAGTCCCAAATCTCAGGGGAGTTGCACACTACTTCAGCTTCCAGTTTACTGAAAAGAAATTATTTTAATTTGTAACAAGTGCTGCAAAATTTAAATAAGTGAACAGTAAATATATAATAATAATAATAACCTAGGAAAAATTATGCCTTTTCTCTGCCAATATCCTCAGTTATAATAGAACTTAAGGAATCATTTAAAATAAAACTATACTAAATACTTACTACCATAAATGTCCTTGAAAAACTAAAAAATAAAGAGGACTAAAGTCCATAGTTAACAACTTAAAATAAATGGGCCAGATACTGGCTTCTAATCCAGCTCTTTAGCCAACTCTATCAGTGTGTTAGGCTTGCCAACAGTTTAGGTAGGAGTCCTTTCGACAGCGGGGCAACATTGTGTTGGTGTACGCAGGATTGCGTTCCCACCAGATTCACCCAATCTGCTCTAGAGGGCTTCCTTACACCCCCCCCACCCCCTTCCCAGGCTGTGCATCCTGTGCGCTCCCTCTCCTGAGAAGCAGCAGAGAGTTTAGTTCCATGTTTCTTTGCTCGCTAATGCCTGGTGAGAACAGGGTTGACAATACAATCAGGATTTTCCCTGCTTTCCACTAATATCAATAATTCTACAAGTTACACTCTGAACAAAGGTCAGAAGTGGCAAAGCTCCCATCCTACAGCCCACCCTAGCAAAGACTCGATTGCCTGGCATCGTCAGGCTGACTGATGTTCAACTCCTTAGTGGCTGTGCTACAGGTATGTTCCTGTCTTCTAACAAGTACGGTCCAGGTGTTTGGTAGGTATAATATGGGTTTAGCTCACATATTGGTATTGAAATTCCCTTTTATAATGTACATCCTCAACATAATAGAATTTGTGAGGTAAATGGCACATACAGACATCAAGAGCTTCCTAACAAAATGTTTTATTTTTGCTATGATTACTTGGGAGGACACCAACAGATATGGGAAATGGAATGAAATATAACTCTCAAAACAGCTGTGAACTACTGAAATCTTTTACTTTCTCTTTGGAAGTAAATTTCTTTGGAAAATATGTCAAGGCCACTGCTTTTTAAAACTCATTTTGCAGTTCTGTATCCTTGAAACACTTTAAAAATGTTTACTTGATTAAAAACTGACCACTCAACCTTGTCAAATGCTTTTCCCGCATGTAAAGACAAAGGAATGCATTGAGCTAGTAAATTATAATAATCCCATAATCCTAAGAGCATGTTTACAGCATTTTCATATTACTAATTGCCAAGGGAGTTGGCTTTTAATTACTTTCTATGATCTCCACACAATATTTCTCTTTTGTCTTAGCTTTTTAGAATACACATTTGTTCTTTTTTCTCAAATTACCTGGAAGACCCCAACTAACAAAAGAATTGTGTTTGTCATATGTGATGAAAGATTCAATTTATCTGTCATCTCTGAAATTTAAATACAATTTTAATTTATTTTTCATGTTGAGATTCCATGTGAGTTTGTTCTTTGACAATCATGTTATTTATTTTGTATTTATTTTGTTTTCGTTCAAAGTTATTCAAGATTAATAAATACATCTCTTACAGCCTTGGCAGCTTTCCAGATAATTGTATTAATTTTCATTCTTATGGTCCATAGTAGCAGAACGTTCACCCTTTCTTTCCTCCTCCTTTGGCCCTTGCCCAAATTCATATTCGAACCAAACTCACATTAAAGCTAAGAAAGAGTTGCTGAAATAAGATTTTAAAGATTAGGTCAAAACTCTTCAAGGCATAAATAAACTGCACCAATATTGTTTCTCTGTTTATGCATGTATTTCACAATTAATGCTATGAAATATCTTTTCACAGATGGTTGAAAAGGAAAACAAAGTCACAACACTATGTGGAAAACTGCTGCCTGCACCATTTTGGAACATTAAATTCTGAAAAGCTGGAATTCAAAAGGAAGAAAAGCAGTTTGCTGATGAAAAAGGATAGCATTTTATTTTCCAAATTAACACTCTTGACATTTAATGAAAACAAAAAAACCCAAACAAACCACTTTTCAGTGCAGAATTGTACCACGGAAACAAATCTCTTTTCAAGTATTTCAAAGTCTGCTTCTTTGGATTCCTTACAGTAATTCCTTACAATCCTGTGCTCTGTGTAAAGATTTTTGTGATATTACCAAGTGCCCACCAGGTCTTGGCAAAACATTTGTTGTGAAGTACACAGCCAACAATTAGCTGCAATGCATAACTGAAACTGCTTGTACTACAAATAGTATTTTCGGGTAAAAAAAAAAGAAAAATAGATACTTTAAAAATACTATTTTGTTTTGTATAATGTTTTTAGTTTTGAAATCAACCTAACTTAGACATTGTTTTTAAATACAAGAATTTAGAATTTTAGAACAAAGAGTTTTACTTCAATTCATAAACTCAATTTTTTTTCTCCTTTTTTTTGTTTGTTTGGTCACAGAACTGAAAATTCTGTTGTTCACACAGCTCAACTAGCTACAGGTTGCTTAAAGCAGTAAGGAATGGTTCAAGTAAACCCAGCAATGTCTTCAATTCAGAATACCTTTGGTTTGACCTGTAATGCATAGGGCACATGTGTGATTAAATACCTGCACAGCAGCAGTTAGTCATATTTAGTCATCAGGGAATAAATATTATTCTCTCCAGAGTGCATTCAAAAATTGTTTAAGTTAAATTAAGGGGGAAAATAAAATTTTTCATTCCAAAAGCTAATCCTCAATTCATTTCAATGATCTTTAGTACATTCAGGATTTGGGGGTGAATGTTCATTATAGCCAATATTCTAATTGTGGGGTGTATATGTATAAACAGCAGTTAACGCAAAACTCTTAATAGACCTTCTAATTAAAATGTAACACCAGTTGACCTTTCAAGTATCTTTTCCAAAAGACACTGGATAAAACTGGCAATTAAAGTAGTATCCCTTCTTGCTATGGAGCCATTTGGGAAAAACATTGGTGCAACTGCCTCAGCACTGAACGCTGCAGTGAACCAATCTCAGACAAAATTGTATTAAAATTCCTTTTCTTTTAAACTTTTTTTTCCTTCTTTAGGAACAATCTTTTTAGCATTTCAAGTTTCAGCTGGCCAGTTCTTCACTACCTCGCACTTTCTAGCATCTTTACCTTGAAGCAAAGCAGAGTCATTGGGTATCATAGTAGTGCCTGTAGCATAGACGTGACTCTGTGTCTTCAGACAGCGGGGATCTGGGCCATCTTTATGAGCTAATAATTCCTGAATGTGTCATACCATTTTCATAAAGAGGGGGTGAGTGCTCGAGGGCTACTTATCTGCAGGGACGTGATGCTGCTGTCGCAGCCCCTGTGTTCACTGTATCTCTCTTCACTGCGAGGATGGAAGAGTGAAAGATGATGCCATCATCTTCCAATATTTCCTCAGAAGTCTGATTTATTGATCAGTAATGATTTTGTGCTTCACAGGACCACAGCCCTGACAGCAATAACAGCTGTTGTTGTACCAGATCACCAGAGATTTACAGAGTTCCTTATTTCCAAGGAGTATTGCTGCAGTGTGGAGGTCACAATCCTGACAGAGAACCACCGTACAATGTTATACGACTTTCATTGCTGTAAAAATTCGAATCTAAACAAATAAATGTGTCCAATACAATATAGTTCTCTTTTATGTCCTGGGCAAGTCTGCAGTTTTCCGTGGTTACCAGAGGACAGCCTAGTAAAGAAACCATCCACATTTTCTTTCAATAGATTTTTTTAGGACTATACTTTTGAAAAGTTAGTGCAGAATCAATCTGTTGTAACAAATATTCATGCCTCTTCATTTTGCTGTTTATTTAGCAATTTATGCAAAAGGCAATTAACCAATTTTAAACAAATAACACAGGGCAACTTTGAACATTCCTCATTCAAAACCAGCATCTCTAGTAATACGTGTAGTCTTTATTCACATGCTTTACTTCACTGTGTAATTCCTTCTAGAATTGTCAAAAAAGCCCTGTCACTGATATATTTCATACTATTTCAAAATTATTTTAAACCAATCAAAACTATAGTTTTAGAAATACTTCTATCCACCAGGATCTATCTTTAGATTTTATTTCCATTGCTTACGGCCACCAAATGTAATTGCCTGCACTATTTATACCCCTGAAAGTCCAAGGTAGGTAGCATTCTTCCTGAACAGTGAAAAAAACCTAAAACTCTAACCTAATGTCTTTAAATGAAATGCAACTCCTTCCTCGCACTTCTGATTTGCAAGTTCATACCTAGGTCTTCTGCAATGATACATTGTCTTCTAAGTGCCTAGGTCGCTTTAAATAACATGACCGTGACAACTGTCTGAGGCTGGGCTGAAGATTTCTCCTTTGGTCTATTTTGCTCTTTCTGTTACAGGAAAACTGAGACAAACAAATAGTGTCATTTATTTCTGTGGAAAGGTCCCAGTCAAGAAAATATACTTAATGTTAGCTACATAAACTACCCATCTGGATTCAGTGAAAACTAATTATGTTTGAATCTTACTTAATCCAATGTACGTTTGTCAAAAGTATTTTTCCCAGCAATTTCCCAAGATGGTATTTAATTTGCCCCAAAACAGCATTGGCTGTTGCCTAGCCCAGTTCTTCTAAACTAGGTTAGAATCATAGAATAGCCTGGGTTGGAAAGGATCTTGAAAGACCATCTGGTCCATCCTTTGGTGGGAAAGGGAGCCGAGATGACATTATCCAGCAACTTGTCCAAATACATCTATAAAACCTCCAGTGATGGGGACTCTACCACGTCCCTGGGGAAGTTGTTCCAGTGTGCAATTAGTCTTGCTGTAAAAAATTTTGATTTTATATCAAGATGAAACCTCCCCTGGTACAACTTGTACCCATTGCCTCTTGTCTTCTCCATGTGGCTCTTTATGAAGAGGGAGCCTCCATCTTCTTTGTAGCCATCTGAACCTTCTCTTCTCCACGGAGAAAAGACCTCACAAGGCAGGTTCTCCAGCCCCTTGATCATCGTTGTGGCTCTCCTTTGGACCCTCTCCAGTCTGTCCGTGCCTTTCTTGACCTGTGGGGACCAGAACTGGACTCAGAACTCCAGGTGCGGCCCGACAAGCGCCGGGTAGCGTGGGCTGATCATGTCTCTGTCTCTGCTGGTAATGTAATGCGCCTGCAGGTGCAGCCCAGGATCCGATTTGCCTTCACTGCCGCAGCGGCACACTGCTGACTCGCGTCCAGATTTTTGTTAGAACAAGTTTAGAAAGGGTTATGAGTGTTTATTGGGAAAAATAATCTGAATAGCCACTCTAACAGTGGCTGCAATTTTCCAAAGCAGATCTTTCCACTGCTTTTCCAAGGTTTGCTTTCAGTAGCCACACATCCTCGGCAGATCTGGCTGGCATTTTCTAGTCTCACTCAACATACCAGGGAGGATTGTAAAATTTGTAACCTTGTAATCTTCCCTCTCTGGTGTACAGAAGAGGGAGAGGCTGGAGTACAGATAACCCTTGGATTAACTCATTCACTTGAAAGCATGCAGGTAGTTCACCGGTTGGTACAAAGGAAGAAGACTAAACAGATCCAGACAAATAATTTGCAGTGTGACTTTCTAGCCTAAACCAGACTAAATTATTACCTGAAATTTTGTAATTGTATTTTGACCTACATAAAAGGAACCTCAAATACTTTCCTTTCTATATGCATTCCTCTATTTTAGAAAAGCACAGCTGTGTCCCCTGTCTCTTATTCCCAAGGCTACTAGATTTCTTTTCCAAGTACTCTTTCTTCTGACAAAGATCATGAGATTTTACAGAACCAGAGTAGCAGAATTAGGGCCTGAAACTTGGTTTTAGGCATCATTAAGATTTGACTTTGGTATGTTTTGGAATTGTCATTAAACTGTGTTAAGGTGAATTGAGCTGACCTTGGCTGAATGCCAGGTGCCCACCAAGCCATCCTATCACTCCCCTTCTCAGCAGAACAAGGCAGGGAGAAAATAAGATGGAAAAAAATTTGTGGGTCAAGATAAAGGCAGTTTAATAAAGCAAAAACAAAAGGCTGTGCGTGGAAGCAAAGGAAAATGAAAGATTTATTCCCTACTTCCCATCAGCAGGTAATGTCCAGCCACTTCCCGGGAAGTGGGGCTTCAGAACGCATAGTGGTTGCTCCAGAAGACGAACGTTGTAATAACGAATGCCGCCTCACTCCTTCTCCTTTCTCTTAGCTTTTATTGCTGAGCAGATGTCATATGGTAAGGAATATGGAATATCCCTTTGGTCAGTTTGGGTGAGCTGTCCTGGCTGCGTCCCCTTCCAAGATCTTGCCCACCCCCAGCCCACTGGTGAGGGGCCAATGTTGGAGGGACAGCCTTGGTGCTGTGCCAGCCCCGCTCAGCAGTAGCCAAAGCGCTGGGGTGTTATCAGCACCTTTCTAGCTACCAATACACAGCACAGCACTATGAGGGCTGCTATGGGGAAAATTAACCCTATCTCAGCCAGACCCAATACATAAGGTCCAAAGTACTTGACTATAAAACATGACATTGACTTTAATGGTACATTCTTAAGTACTCTGAGTATTAAGATTGGACTTTGGGCTCACTATCCCATGCGTGTTTAATTATCATGTTGAACCAGAATCTTACTATACCAATACTGACAATAATGGTAACAGTGATGATACAGGGTGATCATTTTACAAACACTAGGTATTGACATTAAACGTGCACATCAAAGATTATCAACAGCATTCAAAAATCTCATTTCAAAATGGTTCCATACGGTCCATTTGCATCTTTGCATCTGCTCTCCCCAGATGGTTTGGAAATCTCAAACTATGTTTTTTAGTCTCATCTAGAGTGTATTAGATCCCAGTTTTGGCTTCTCAACATATACTTTCCTTTTTGTATTGATTACTTTTCTTTGTCCTCAGATGTCTATTTGAAAAAACCTTCATGTTCCTTAGAGAGCTCAGAGTCCTTCTCAGTGCTCAGAGCGTTGTTGAGGGTTTACCAGGGTAGAAAACCTCATATCCTGCCTGAAACCCAGATTAATTTTTTTAAATCGGTGCAGGAGTTGTGGACCCCATCAGATGAAATCTGGCCTCACTAAGTTAAGCAGTCTGTAGCAAGGCTTCCCATACCTCTGGGCAGACCTGTTAAATCTCACACAGTCTTTGATGCTTTCCTTACACTCTCCCACCAGAAGTGCTGGGTCCTAACCTCTTCCCAGTTCTGCAACACCACGTGCCACATTCAGCTGTCCAGCTTGGTGAAACTACTAGCTGTGTCAGGGACATGGAACTGGAAAAGGAATTCATATTGTGCAAGAACCAAAAGGTGTGTTTTCCGGATACAGCCCTCTGTAGCCTTCATAAAGTGGTGCACACAGATACGCACATATCTTACAACAATCATGGATGGCTTTACTCTGCTGAGCCATGGCCTAACACAGCACTGCAGACCCTTCTTCAGTAATCACTTGGCCAGAACGAACATAGGGAGGTCTTTCAGCAGATCCTGTTGGAGAAGTCCTTCCTCACAGTTGTTTCTGAGCTCCCTTCCAGTTTATTCACTTCATTCATTTCAAGAGAGCCTCTGAAATAAAGGCAGAATTTCAGGAACTGCTCTGATTGAGCTGTATAGCGTGAGACCATCACCAGCTTCATGCAGGTTTAGTGCAGCTTCACAGGCAGTCTTCATCTATTTTCTTGCTGTATCCTGTTACAAATTAACATATCATTTGATGCCCACTATTTCCTCTGCTTTTCATGTTTCTCTCCTATTGATTATCACAGATGATTTTCAATCAGATCTGTTAGCTTGCCTTTCTCTAACAGGAATTCTGAATTCTCATTTACGGAATATGGTAATACAAAAGAATGTATTCAGTGTTCCTAAGTCTTTGATTTTGTCCAAAATAGATCTTCTCCTTTGTTTCTGAGAATTATTAGCTTTGGGTGTGTTACCTTCATTATAATTATCACTTTTGGCTAAACTGAGAGCACCTTCACTCAAATGCTCTGATAGCTGCTTTTAAAACATGACTGAGATGAACAAATCAGGTACACAAGTATGAAATTTGATTTTAAAGAAATTAAACTATTAATTGAGTATTTTGTTGGAGGGATTTTAATGTCACTGTTTACTTCAACAAAACATAGATTTCAAAATTAGAAGGAGCACCTAATAATGCAGTTAAAAATAAAAACAACCAATATGCTCACAGATTTAAATGCCAAGATTTCTATTATCTCATTTTGAATACTCAGCTATGTGAAACTGCTCTGACTGTTTTTCAGCCACTTTGAAATATCACCATTACATTCTTCCTGCCAGCAAAGCAGCTGAATAAACTGCCAGGTAACCTCTCCAACAAAAGAGTATTTCTGCCAGCATGTCTGGCAACGTAACACATACCACTCAACATTTTCATCAGGATGTTCACATTTTTTTCTTTCTTCTGAAAACAGAGAAAACACAGTATGTATCCAGCACTGAGATCTGCAGAATATTAAACGCTTTCTGATGACTAAAGAAGGCTAGTATACTTCATTTTTTTCCTAGAGTTTTTCAGTCTGCAAATCAAGACTCATTTCAAGTGTCAGTGAACTACTACTTACTGAAAGGACCCTGAATGGCACCTTCAAAACTATATAAGGGTTCAGGGGTAGGTGTCACCTTTTTTGGACATGACCCACCACGCAACATTTTGCAGTAGAGGACCCTTGTCTGCATACTTTGTCTTTGCGTGGGGTCAACTGCAAGGGGGATCCTTGGGATACGGGATGCTCTGGAGAGGGGCTGGGACCCCATGGACAGCATTCCCTCCCTCAGTTCTCCGGTGAACTATGAGCTGGTTCAGCTCAGGGCTGCACTAGAGAAATGGCCGTGTGGATCCAGAACATCTCCAAGGCTTGAAATTAATTGCATATATCACTTTTCAAACACAATTATTTGAGCACATAAATGTTAGAATTTAGACGTGGTACAACTCCTGATCTGTGACCTACAGAACAAAAGGTAAATTGTGCCTTTGTATTATACAGGGCAGCCTCCATTTTTTCCTTCAATTGATTGATACTGGAATTTTTTTGTGGGAGTATAATTAAAGGCCAAGCTATGGCCCCTCTGGTAAATTAGTTTATGACCTCATTTATTCATAGCCTTAGGTATTTAGATCTATGTGAGGATTTCAGAGTAGACTGTTTCTTTGCTGACAGACACAGCAATACAAAGAGACACTATTTAGGATCTTTTCTTCAGCAAAGGAAAACAAACCTTTTGAAGTTAACTATGGTCACAGCTTTCCATTAGCAACTTATTACAATTAAAGAGCCAGGAGCAGAAAGTCTCTCCAAGATTTCTCAAAATGCCCCATGAAACCTGGGATGGAACAAACTCTGGGAAGCCCACTTAGATTAAAAAGCTGGAGCAGCGGGACACAATTTACAAGTATTTTAACTCCAGAACTTTTAATGGGATTTACCCAATGCCCTGCTGAATTATGAAAAATATTTTTTTCTGCTGAGGTTAAAAGCAAATCTGGAGAAGAGAAAGCGGGGGTGGGGGGGAATCTTATCAATGTGTACCGATACCCGTTGGGAGAGAATCAAGATGTGGGAGCCAGGATCTTCTCAATAGTGACCAGTGACAGGACAAGAGGCAATGGACACAAATTACAATATGTTAAATTCCACCTGAATACAAGAAACACTTTTTTTTTTACTATGGGGTTGATTAAACACTGGAGCAGGTTGCCCAGAGAGGCTGCAGAGTCTCCATCTGTGGAGATACTCAAAACCCAACTGGACATAGTCCTGGGCATCCTAGTCTAGCTGAGTTTGCTTCAGCAGGGGGGGATGGACTAGATGGTCTCAAAAGGTGCCTTCCGACCTCTACCACTTCACAATTCTCTGAAACCAGTCTTTGGAATAAGCAGCTTCTTC
The DNA here is from genome assembly GCF_000690535.1 of Cariama cristata. Classification (NCBI taxonomy): domain Eukaryota; kingdom Metazoa; phylum Chordata; class Aves; order Cariamiformes; family Cariamidae; genus Cariama; species Cariama cristata. The sequence continues at coordinate 12,423 of NW_009611447.1, forward strand.
CACGCAACTTCTCATTCTGCTCTAAATGCTATGCCGGGTTTGAAGTAAACCCCAAAACCGCACAAGGAAAGAGCGAGGGATTTAAGTAATTTAAGGAATTGCTTTATCAGCCTTTTAAATCTTTATTTTTTGCAGCTTATGATAACATTTTTTAAATCTAAAAGAACATTTTAATTAGCCCAATACCAATTTCAATATCCACATCAGATTGTCAAATATGTCTGTGCTTTAATGGTGCTTTGATTCACAGCTTTTAATGATGCTTTTGTTTGATCTGCAGACTCAAATTTCATTATATTTATAATGAAACTGTGAATTATAATTTTTTTAGGCTGATTCCACTGTGTTGCATGAAGCTGGATTCCACAACTCTTACTCATTTTATGACTATTTTTTTTTTGTAACTCCTAGTTATTAACATACAGTGTATTTACCTTTTCTCTGAAGTAAGGAGATTCTAAAAAAATCTCTAACTTTACAAAATAGAAAATTTCTTTATCCTTAAGCCTTAAAAGTAAAGTTGCTCATATAACTGTCATTTCCCAGTTGTCCTATTTACTTGTCCAGCTGATGCTGATGGATGTGCTGTCCTAGATCAGGCTGTTGTCTCTGTTGCAATGATTTTTCTCTCTCTTTTCTACTGGCAGCTGTAAAGTGCTTCCATACTATAACTTATTACACTGCTAATACAATTACTAATGCAATTTTAATGTTCCAATATTTTGATGTGCATCTCTACATTGCATTATCTTTGCCACTCTTCAAATGACTGGCAATTTTTCATCCTAAGATAACAGATGTTCATAGAGAAATAAATTTTTTTATTTGATATTTAAGCGTCATTTTTGCCAGTGTAGGTGAAAATTATAGGCTAAGCATGTACCAGAGCTGGCCTTAGCCTGGCTGAAGTGTTATTCATCAGGTCCACATAAAGTAACTATTTTGTAAAGACCAGTGATCTGAAGCTGCTTATAGCCTTGAAGCAGTCCCTCAAGGATAAGTTCTTGAGTTGTTGCTCCTTGGGGTCATATATTAGTGATGCTGATTTGATCTTTTTAACCCAGTCCCCAAATGTCATCTATCTGTACAAGAAACTGTTATTTATGGGTTCAGGAAAACCTTTAAATTACTCTGATCTTTTCCTCAGTACTGTTTTCAGAATTTGCCAGACTAGCTGAAAATGGATCTCGTAGGTGTAACATCACAAAAAAATTACAGACACTTGGTTTACCTCCTAAAGAGCAGTGTTTGGGTTCAGTGGCAGATAGCACTTGTTTTGAAGGGCTTTGCCTCGAGGCTGCTCTGCATTCTGAGTACCCTAAATGTGTCTAAATGAAATCAAACTTTGACACCTGAACCTGGGTCTTGTGCTCCATTAATGTGGGAGTACTCTGCAGCTCTTAGGTCTCCTTCTCTTTCTCTCTGACTCTGCAGCACATTATTCATCACACAGCACTGCAACCCAGTGGGAGAATTTTATTTACCCACAGGAGGAGACTGGGCAGCACATCCCGCTGCGGAGCACGCAGGAGGCCGAGTTCCCTAGCGTGACGCTTTGCCTGCAAAGAGCGCTCTGCCCTCATTAGTACAAAGGCTTTCAGATGTTTCCAAATGGTTCGGTGTTTTCAGAAACAGATATTCTGACACTTTATGTTATTTTTCAGATTTGAATGGTACTTGCTGATACCGCATAAGAAAAAATTGCTCAGTGCTGCTTTTAATAAATCAGGTAGATCAAATTCTCAATGTGCTTATCTAATGGGAGATGTTAAGGGTTTGTTCAAAAGCTGACTAATGTAGTCAATAAATAAACTGCTGATGAACTAGGTACCATTTGGATTAAGTCTTGAATGAATTATTTCCTAGGAATGCCTACAAGTAAACCTGCAGTTTGCCTCTATTTGATTGACTGATAACAACAGCATGAATAATAATATCCCAATATCAGTTGCAGATTGTACTTTTTTATTATTTAGAAACATTTTGTATATATTAATATTTCATATTTTTAAAAGAGAATCAGGTGCAGCAGAAATTTATTGTGGAGCAGGAAAGAAGAGTTGAACTGTTAACACTGGAGTATCACCCCCCCTCTCTGAATGGGCTTTGCCCCTCTTTAGAAGTAAAATTTAGATGCAAGTCTGAGACAGTTGCCCCATGCACGCACAAAGCCTGAAATGACTCACCTAGAGAGAAGTCCAAGTAGACAGAGACTAGGACTCAACTGAACTCAACTCAGTTTTCAAGGTAGTGTGAATGTCTGGAGGCAAATGAGTCATGTTGGCTTCAACAGACAGCCACATAGCTAAAGCACTGTGCAGTACTTTGAAACCACAGAGTTTCAAATAGCTTTATCTTTCACTGCACAATCATATAATTTTTCATTATATTTCTGTGTATTCCTTTCATGAGAATTATTACATTATCAAGCAGAGCAGGAAAATGAGACATCCAAGTTACAGTTTCCTGCAAAAGAAGTGCCAGATATAATAGTTTTGTCTTTATCACGTACACTTTCTTAGGCAGCCTGCCAGCTATTGTCTTTGAACAAAGCAAGCTCTGGAAATATTTCAGAATCTGGAAATGTCTTCAAGTTCGTTCATTTAAACTCTTTTTGAACGTGATCTACTGCATTAATAATAATAATGCACTTTCAGGTGTACTTACGAGCATCCCATTAGGCTGTACCTAATAACCAGGTGTTTGGTAAATGATCTAATTGACCCCAGATTTGTAAGGCTACTAGTCTTTAACCATGATGCAAGACCTGTATCATAGTTCTTCAGTGAAAAAAGTAACTTAAAACAGAACTTCTGCTTCTCATTGGCAGTTTTGATCTGCTTGTTTTGGGAGGGTTATTGCACCCGCACACATGACAGGCTACGTTTCTTTTTCTCTACTGAAATATTTTTAGGGAGTGAGTTTCTCATTAATAGCTCTCTGCATGGACTTATTCCTATTTATTACGTATATTAATGAATAAATTATCTGTACTTCCTTGATAGGATCAGTTTTTAGTTTATCTATTTATATGGGAGGAAATAAAGGCTCCAGTAAACATTGTAAAACATCCTGCTATAGATTTAGATATCCAGCTGTAGCAAAGCACACAGTGCACTAGGCAGGCTGTTTTTTTAATTGGTTAGACTGCAGATGACTAGCAAAATATTCCCAGACAGCATCTAAAATTCTTGGCCTGCTCACTTTTGCTTTTCTCTCAGGCATCTGAATCTGCTCTTTGTCCACACAAACCAGTTCTGAATGCAGCAACATGGCAAATGAGTTGAAACCACCCCAGACCTTCAGCAGCGGGAACACCAATGTGAATGACAAGGGAATGCATGGCCCTTCACACCAGGTGCAAAAATTTCCTGGTAAAGCAGCTTTATCGATCCCTCTCTCCGATTTTGGAGCTTGCGGGATGTCTGCAGTTCCTGTACTGCTCGGCAGCCCAACAGGGAGATGTTTGTGGAAAAAAAAGTCTGTTTCTATTTCTTCATCTTCCTGAGAGAATCATCTTTCAGATGATTAACCATTTTAGCTGAAACTGATAAAACCGCATACATTCATAGCTGTTTAGGAACACTCTACTGCAGTGTCTGAAAGATCCCTTAGGTAAGGCTAGTCTGAAATTTATGTAGGGTTTTCTGCACAGCTTGGATTACCATATTCTTCTTAATTTTTGTTGGTCTATACTGGAATTGCTAAAGTGACAATGTGACTTACAGAGTGTGTCTTGAATTGTGAAAGCTCTGGTCTATTCATAAGAATTCTCCTTAAAAACATGCATAGCAAACTTCAAGAATGATTGAAAACGAAGTGTCCACATAAGACCTAACATTAAATAATCTGTTTCAAAGAGACAATGTAGTATATTTTTAAATTACACCAGTTGCTAGAGATCATTTGGAGTAACAAGAAAATACTTAGTTCTAGTTCTGGAGCAAGACAGATGTTAGTCACCGCATGCTATGTGACATAATGGTTACTGAAAATGCTCGTTCTGAGGAAATATCTCTTGGTGATTTGGATTTAAAACAGAACACTGAGAAAGAAGATGCTTAAGATTAATTAGGATTTGCTTATTAGGCAGATGTTCAAAACCAGTCAGGCACAACCTGTCACTTTGTGTGAATGGTTTTTATGTGTGTATTGGGTCTGTGTGGCCAGGTTTTGGTAGCGGGGAGGGCTGACGGGGTGGCTTCTGTGAGGAGCTGCCAGAAGCTTCCCCCATGTCCGATGGAGCCCATGCCCCCCGGCTCCGAGGAGG
>NW_009611447.1:16763-17465 GCF_000690535.1 Cariama cristata
CCCGGCTGGGGGGGAGAGGAGTGGGACTCTGTGGCAGGAGCAGCCCCGCAGCCCCCGGTGAGTGCAGCAGGAGGAGGAGGTGCTGCAGGCCCGGGGCAGAGATTCCCCACCTGCAGCCCTGTGGCAGACGCACCTACCCCAACAAAGATGAGGGTTTCCAGCGTGGCAGCTACTGGCTCTTTCGTGCCCTTTTCGCGCTTTCTGTGTCCTGCTGTGGTGGCTGTCACCTGCACGCCTGCCCATCACACCTGCTCCATGGCCCCAGTCACATATGGCCCGCAGGCGGGGGAGCGCAGGAGGTGGGACCCTCCTGCCAACAGACAGGGTCCTCAGCCAATGAGGCGCCCCAGGCCAGAGAAGGTTCTGGACTGTGCCCAAATATCCGACCAGGGTATAAATGGGGTCCCCGCCCAAGACCCCCTTGGAGTGGTTTTCTCAGAGCAGTGGGACTGTGAGTGGAAGCTTTCCCCTCAGATCAGGACACCATCTGAGGAAACTTCCCAGGCCTGAGTGCCCTCACCTCCCCCCGGTGAGGGATGATTCCTTCTGGGTGTACCCTTGAGCGAGCCCTCGCCCCCTTGGGCAAGCGACTCAGTCTCTGGGTACCCTGGAGGGAGATGCCCCTTTTGAGAGTGAGTCTGTGTGTGTATGCATCATTTTTTATGTGCCACCATGTAGTAATAAGACCCCGACTGGCATGAT
>NW_009611448.1:0-2613 GCF_000690535.1 Cariama cristata
CATCAGTGTGTTATCATCATTATTCTCTTAGTAAATCCAAAACACAGCACTATTCCAACTATGAGGAAGAAAGCTAACCCTATCCCAGCTGAAACCAAGACACTTCTGTTTATATTTCTACGGAAATTATCTCAGAACATTATTTCTGTGTCCATGCAAACCAAAACTGTAACATTGATGCAGGGTGATTATTGGTGACTCCATTAATGGAATTTTACACAATGTGAAAGGGATAAAAAGTATTCTGAGAACTTGAAAAGCCAGCTGAATATAACAGATTCAAGAGTGTATGGAAAGGCTAAAAACACATCAGTGCACAAGAAGAAAGCCAACACTGAAATGAAAACAAATATATAGAAGGAATGTCAGAAAATAAGAGAAAGAAATAATAATAGTGGTTTCAACATTACAATAAAATATCGTTTTGCTCCAATGTGCCATAAACTTGGCATATGTTAATACATTTTTTATAACTTATTATAGAAACATAAGGAAATTGTGGAAAAATATAATAGTTTTTGCACTTTGCTTAATTAGTTTTTTTTTTAACCTAATTCACAAAATTGTTGTGAGTTTTCAATGAATTAATTATGCATGCAATGCATAATTGTGTGCACAAGATGCTTTCTTAGAAAATATAATGTGTGTTTAAACAAAACATTATTATGGAACAACATAGTGATGTTTACGGTTGACTATGAAGCTGTTGCTTTCAATTTTTTTTTTGTTTTGTTTTTTAAATTTCCTAGAAAAATATGGGATTGTGAAAATACAGTCTAAGAAAGACAAAGAGTCAATTCTTTGACTGATGTCATAAATTGGCAGATGAACACACACACTAAAACTACTGTTTTAACTCTAATATATATAATTTATCTATAAAATACAGATGTATCATAATAAGCTATCTTAAAGTATTACATTATCTGCAAATCTTTCTTGCAGTAAGAACTTCTTTTATTTCCAGGATAATATCAGACTAAAATTCATAATCAGGTAATCTGAATGACATAAACATATTTTAAAATCTTCTGATAGTCTATTATTTCAGAAAAATTTGCCTGGGATTCTCTAGAAACCTTGATTTGGTTAAAATGTACTAAAATACTAATTTTGACTAATCTTTTATTGTTTTTCATAAAAAGTTATAGTGAAAAATTATAGCAGTCTTAGTCTGCAAGTCCTACAGATTTACTGTGAAAACATATCAAAATCTCAAGTTCAAGTTTTCAACGAAAGTTGTTTAACATCTGTTTGTGTAAACAAAAGACATTTTCAATTCATCATGATTAGTATAAAGATTCAAATATAATATCATGTTATTGTCACAAATCCTGATTTAGAATCCTGTCTACTTTGCAAATTTGTCATAAATGAGTGATTTAGATCACTTAAAGAATCGTCATCAGAGGTATTAGCAAATCAGAGGTACTAGTAAAAGTGGTTTTAATATGAGTTTGTAGAAGTGCAATTAAAGTTTGATAGCAAGGTTCACTCTATTACTCACTACATAGAAGAAACATACAACGGACAATCGACTTAGAATCGAGCTAGAATGATTTACACAGAGACTGGAGATGCAAAAGGGTAAGGAAGACCCTCCTGTTGAGTTACAAGGTTCAGAGTGAACCCCCTTGCTTTCTAAGCTCCTGATGGAGCTTAGGTGAGACTAGGTACAATCTCACTCTGTCTTGGACAAAGGTTTATGTCTAAGGGAAGAAATACAAAGAGGAAGGAATACCTCCCATTGAGTCGTGAGGTCCAGAGTAGACCTTCTTGCTTTCTAAACCCCTGATGGATCTTAGGTCCAACTGGCTAGGTCCAATGTTAGTCTCAGACTTGGACAACAGTTTATGTCTCAAGGATTATATATGCAAAGCTTGTCGTAATTGAGTAGCTACATAGAAAACTAACATTTCATCAGTATTGATTCAGTATGCTATCAGTCACTTAACAAGGATCTGTTGTGTGTAAAGGGTCTCTCCTCCTTGGGTACGGAAGGATCTCTCAGTCTCAGGCAAAGAATCTCACACCTTGAGAGGCATCCCTGCTCAAGGGGTGAGTCACCTGGAGGGCAGTCCAGATGCAATTCAGAGAGAGCTTGAATTGGGCTCATCCAAAGATCTACCACCGGTAAAAGGTTTCTCTGCCTCGAGAAGCAACCTTGAGAGGCGTCCCAGCTCAAGGGAATTGTCGCCATACAGCCATGCTGCCTAGCAGGGAGAGCTGAAAGAAGGCTCGCTTAGGCTGATAAAGTGATAAAGTGGGATAAAGTGGTTGACTCGTAGTCAAGTTGCATACAATGGGAAAGGTATGCATGAGACTCCTTGTACTCATAACTTTCTTTGTTCCTTGATAAATGGGTCTTGGAAAAGCCACCCATTATTCATGTGTTAATTACGTTATCCGTATTCCAAGCTCATTGGTGCTTATGGGGTCACTCTGTTCCTTTGTGGGTTTCTTGGAGGAGTTCATGGCCTGGTTATAGCTCAGGCCTTGACTTCCTTTGGGGCCTGTACCAAACTATTGCTAGTTTGGCTGGAGAGTTGAGTTCATCCATCGCAGTTACCAATTAAATACATTACATATACATTTTTAATACATATATATGTA
>NW_009611449.1:0-15039 GCF_000690535.1 Cariama cristata
TATATATATATATATAGGCAATATTATTTCTATTTTATGCATCACGGTCTCTGATTCGTTAAGATTTCCCACCAGGTTGGATGTCTACACTGGTTGAGCATTACTTTTGTAAATTATGTATAAAAAAGAATCAAATTTAACCAAATTATTTATGATCAACAAAGACCTTTTAAAAGGGCAGAGTTGATCTTTTATGTTCAGTGAATCTTAGACTTTCCCAAATTGGTTAGGTCACCTTGCAAAACTTCATCTGATGGTGAAAACAGCTGAAAATTCAGAAATCTCAACCCAAGTATACCCCAAAATTACATTCATACATTGCATAATTAATTGTATCAAAATGCTAACTCCATCTTCTTCTTCTCACTGCTATCTGCCTTTCTTGATCTCTGAGTTGTGAATCTGAACTTTTCTGATTTTTTTAATTTTTAACTCTTTTTGAGCTGCAATAAATTTCTTCACTGAAGAGTAACTTTTTCCTTTTCACTACGTTATAAAAGGATTCAAAGGAATTAACGTGGTTCTAAACATATTTCATAAACCCGTGACAATTTGATCATTTTTTCCTGCTTTAAAGTTGACAGTAGTTTAGCTTTGATAGTGCCAGGTGGTAATCCAATGTGACTTAGATTTCCTATAGCAATAACATTTGGCAGATTCATTTCTTGATGAGAGGAAACCGTTTCTATTTTTAAACACATTTTTGTGATAGAACCATAAATATAGAAAGCCTTTCTGCTAGAATTCTTAAAAAAGTATTACACAGTATAATGAACCCCATTTTCTATGTTTACTAAAGTTTGTTGTTGTGAAAAGGAACAGAAAGAGAGCAATAAAAAATACCAAGAAGAGGTACACTCTACATAGAACATTTATTTGAGGCTTGAAGAGAACATGTCATTCTGCTGAATACCCAACTCTAAAATTATTCAGAATGTGTTTAATCCTCCCTTTAACCTGTATTAGAAAACACGAATGTATCTTGCTGTCTGATATTTGCTTCTTGCAGTCACAAACGCCAAATTGATCCTTATTGGAATTTGTCTTGTAATGTAATTAGTTTGGGTTTTTTTTGGGGGGGACTTTTAGCTCCACATACCTGATTACTTATTCTAATGAATGGGTCTGCTTATTGATAAGTCTATTTATCTACCTGTATTACCATGCATGGTCCCTCCATCTGCTGCAACCAGTCGCCTTAGCTGCTCCCACAGCACAGCAGAAGTAAATCCAAATCATGTTCAGCAGTACTGTTGCTGCAGGATGAAAAAAAGACAGAAAAATGAGTTCTCATGCACAATATAGGGAAGGGGGAAACAGTGAACTAAAGAAAAAGCTAGCTAAATGTTAACTCTTATGAAAGATATTCCTGGATTGTGTCATTTTGTTGGATTTTGTTCATCTGCATGTCCTGCAAAGGGACAAATCCTATTCCCTTTTACCTGCTGAAGGGAACTTGAGGGTTGCAGTGAAGGCCAAATCAAAGGTGAGCTGACAAAGTCCTCATCATGAGTAAGACTAATTTCATACTGAGTTAGACTAGGGGAAGCATGGCCAGCAGGTCTGTTGAAGAATACTGTGTCTGGTTTTGTGTCCTAAGTTCAAGAGGGCTGTGGAGAAGCTATAGGGCTCCACTGGAGGGATGCCAAAAGTGCCAGAGACCTGGAGGACGACACATATGGGGAGAAGATGAGGGATCTGAGCTCGGTTGGTGTGGGGAAGAGAAGGCAAAAACGTGGTTTAATAGCTGGTGACAACTGTGTGAAGAGCCTTTGCAAGGGCAGCAGAGCCAAACTATTCTAGGTAGTGCCAGGTTATCTAACAGAGGGCAATGGCCATGGGTTGTGAGTCAGAGGCTTCATGTTGGACATTAGAAAAGTTTCTTCACCAGGAAGCAAGTGCAGGTTAACAGAAGTGTCCCAGGGAGGCTGAGGAATGTTTGTGCTTGGAGATTTTCAAGACTCAGCTAAACAAATCAATCGCTGACCTGATCTAGTGTTGGCAAGCATCCCATTTCAAGTGGGAGGCTGGATGACCTTCAGAAGTCCCATGGAACCAACACTTTTATGATTCTCTGTGTCTAAGAAAGTAAAAAAAGTCATAGTGTAACTCAGATTAATTTAGTTCACTATCTCAGAGCATTGAAGAGTCCCTTTGACTTATTCCTAGCAATAGAATATGTTCTGAAGCTGTCATATGTGGATCTCCATCCATCAAAAGGAGGGAAGTTCTGGAGTTAGTACACCTTCCACTGAAAAAGTTCTGCTATCAAATGTTTTACGGGTTTTCAGATGCCTGGTAAAAATATCGGGAAGAAGGAGTTGCTTGTCTTCTGTAAGATCAAGCACATGGAAGGCTGTATAACACGCCACATTTTGCTTCAGATGATAGTACCACCCAGTAAGGACCCTGCAAGCACAGCCAGCAAAAAGTAAAGTAGGACTTGCTCTCTCCTGGCACGTCTTTCCTCAACAGGAAAATTATCTAGGTCTATTTCTTGAGGTAACCTTTTTTTCACATCAAAGTCCTTTCATAGCCATTCCTTACCCATTCAGAAGTGGACTCCATTGACAGCCTTTGAATGTAGGGAGAGGTTGGGAAATCTTTAAATTTGCTATAGAAGCAAATAGGAAAATCGTAGATGGGTGTCATAAATATCCTTATAAAGTGCTGTCCTTCTAAACGTCTCTCTAAGAGAGAGAATAGCTATTGACTCCTTCAGTCATATAGCGGCACTTGCCTGTCCTGCTTCCCTCAAGTGCAGAGACCAGTTGCTGGAACAGCCCTAGAGATGCTTGTTGAGGGTAAAACATGCATTTTTGTGTTCGTTACAGTAAAACTTGGATTAGAGTCCCGGAACTGCATTATATGGAAGTAGTTAAGGAAGCATCAGCCCACAGAGAGCACTGCAGGGAGGGATAGGTCATCTCCTACCCTAGAGAAAAAAAATACATGTCAGCTCCAGAGTTATTTTTGTAACAATTTGCTCCATAAATAGTCTCACAAAGAATTGTCTGAAAAGATCCCTGCTCATGGTACCTCTGGAAAGCCTCTGTTGGTGTCTGGGTGGGAGAGCGTATAAAGGGACAGCAATAGCTAGGTCAAGGTGCTCAGGCAGGTTACTCTGTCATGTTGGTGTGATGTGGCATGACACAGATGAAAAGTATGAAGTATGATGGGCAACAAAAGATCAAATATAAGCTCAACCATTCCCATTCCCCTGGCAACAGAGAGAGTATTCTTGCCCATGCATATTTCCCTGTAACCTTTTCACAGCTGAGATCATAACTGGAATGAATGCTCACATAGGCTAGAAAGATATGATCTCTCTTGTTTATATCAAAAAAAAAAAAAAAAAGAGAGAAAAAAAAAGGAAGAAGCTTGGTAAATGGCTCTTCTCATTTTCAAAGTCTTCATCTGTCATCACAGAGAGTGACTTGTCAGTTTCACCGTCCTAAACTGAATTTCTAGCACAGATGAGAAGTGCTCCAAGGCTAGCCATTTATTCTAAGCTTAAGGGTTGACTTGAATTTTTTACATGCTTTTTGCCAGTTTATAAATGAAAGGAAGAAGAAAGCAAACAAATGAGAAAGCTTGAAAATCCTTAAAAGAGTCAGAATAATATTAAACTAATGAAATGACGGTATTTACTCAAGAAACAAGTCATTGTGTAAAAATGTGAATCTCAGCTCTTCTGTTAACAACTCAAGTGATTCAGGGTTTGAATTTGGTCTTTTGTTCGTGCCGTTTTGAAACTACATGAAAATTATCCACATGCATGCACTTACACATGCAAGCAAGGATAATCTGCAACATTTTCTATCTTTTTTTTTTTTTTAATCTCCCAGTGTGGCAGCTCCTCTTTTTTTTTAATAACCCATTTTCTATCTTTTTTTTTTTTTTAATCTCCCAGTGTGGCAGCTCCTCTTTTATTGTAATAACCCAGAATTTGTTTAATACACATGTGCCTGATCATCAGCCTTTGTCCAAAACAGCAGCAACTGCAAATGAAAAGAGTTTCCTGTCTTTTAAAATTTGATTTTTTTCTGAAAATAATAGGCATTTTGTAGAGTAACAACACTGACATCACCGAAACCAATGAGTTACCAGCTACTGCATCCTAACGCTTCTCACTGCATTGGAATTTTTCTTGATGCTTTTTTTTCCCAGTTGTGCCAAACCTTCAGGAGAAGTGTCATTTTCCAGTGGAAACACATTCTCCTGTGTCATTTTCCAGCTGAAATTTAAAATCTACTGTCCATATAGGAGGTCCATGTCTGTACCTTTTTTTAAGAGTTTTCCAAGATAAGATTGGCAGGAAGGTTGTTCTGGACCAACCGGAGTAACCACAACTCCAACCCAGGCAGGGAAAGACAGTGGTGATGCTCTGGGGTTTGGATTGTGCTTGAAAGAGCTGGGTTCATTTCATACCTCCATCATAGCCAGCTTGCACAACCTTGGCCAAGCAACCAGCCTCCAAAATGAAGTTGGTCTAGTTGCCAGGTGGAAACTGCTGCAGTGGATCAGGTGCTTTTGATAGAAAAGGTACATAAGAATGAGAACCACAAAAATGAGGGTTGAGTAGGGAGGGATACATTGGCAGGATAGATATGTTCTTTTGGGACTATGAGGAGGCAGTGGTCTTCTGCTAAGATTTTGGTTCTGACTTTTCTCCTGAAAATACATGGTAGAGTCAGCCCTTTCTTATCAAATACATCTAGAGAAGGAACAATTTTTTTTTTTCCTCCCCAGTTCTTGCAGGCAAATGTTCTTATCAATAACATACTTGAGAAAATGAGATTGTTGCTCTACCTTTTAAGCGCTTCAAGCGCTTTTTCCCTATCTGTGAAACCAGAGCACAAGCACCATAGTGTATAGTAAGGCAAAAGGTGTTTGGCTGCTGTAGTGATGAGATGACTGCAGTTTTAGAAAGTCCTATAACTAGAAGCTTTGGAAACACAATACAGAGGATATCACATCAGATGATTGTAGAATTAGGAACCGTAGCATATTCACAACCATTGCTGTCGCACAAGCACATCCTTAAAACTGTAGTTGACACTGTGATACAATCAGCCTTCTGTCTTCTGCTTTTCCTTCCTACTTCCCTGTGTGCTGCTCAGCGCATTGATCTTCCAAAAAATTTCTTCCTAAATCTAGCCCTCTGTAGGCATATTCCTCATTTCTTCAGTCACTGTGCATAGTGCTGCTGAAATCAACCAGCTGCCCACCAGTAGTAAACACCCAGAATACACTGGACAAGGCTGTGCCACTAAAGTAACAGCTGCATAATTTAAAAAAAAAAAAAAAAAAGTACAAAATAGCAGATTGCCTACATATTTTTTCTTTGGGTTTCTTTGCTGTGGATACAGCATTGAAATCTGAAATCAAAAAAAAAGCTGCAATAAATTCTGGGTCTCATTCTTGCAAGGCAGGCCAGATCATTTTTCTTGATAAACTGAAGACAACATACAACTCAGGAGGGAAAGGTGACAACATGAGCCAACGCCACCCAAGTCCTGCTGATCCTTGTTCACAAAACCTTTCCTTGCAACTCCCTTGATGACCCAGAATGAACTCGACTTCAGGCTGAGAGAGGTGGGAGGAAACCAGCACTCATGCCAGCTGCCTCTTTTTTACGATGACTTGCTTGTCACAGGAACAAAGATCATCTGGAAGAGGGCTAAGGAGTTACATAGCTGCAGAGGAAAAAGAAAAAACCTCTAAAAATAGAAGAGAGAAATAAAATGTATCAATAACTTAACATAACCCCAATACATCATCACTGTAAAATGAGTAAAAGAAAGCTCTTTCGAATTTTACCACTTGCTGCTATCAGTGGGTGTCATTTCCCACCATACCTCTATCTTCACAAATGAGTTTAGCACCAAGAAATGATGCAGCTACGTAGGAGTGACAAATATCAAGCAGTCAGTATGCTTGAATAGACTGGGCTCAGATGGGTCTTCTTCTCTGGTGGCACCCTTACGTTGAAGTAAAGCATACACAAGGAGGTTTAAGCAGCTATTACACAGGCTTGCATTGCGTATATGTCTGTGCAGAGCGTGACAGAAACAGAGAGTACTTAAAAAGGGCTGATTGACACTTTTATCATACTTTGGGTCCCCAGTACATGATCCTGTCAGGGAACTGAATCCACCAGCAGCGTTGTTCAATGCAATCCAGAGCTGGACATCCAACTACCTCTGGACTCCTTTTCAACGTAAGGAAACCTAAAGTGATGCCCTGTCTATGTAATGGCACAGCACAACTAGAAGCATTTGTAACATCATTCAGTTAAACATTTTAAGGAGGAAGGAAAATGGTAATTTGTTGAATTAAATTGGTTTTCAGACAAGTAACATGTTTCCTGTTCAAAACGCTATAGGTAAACAATTAAAACAGTCTCAAAAATCATTCAGACATTAGCTCTTTAATATTTTTTAAACAAGTGTCACTTTCTTAGAGATTAGAGCAACTTTCTTAGAAATGAAAGTTATTATAGAACGAAAATGTACAAAATAAGCTCAAGATGAGCTCCTTCAATTATGCATGATCCACTCTCCCCTCCTTCCACTGTTTCCCTATTTGCCAGGGTTTTCTACTCTTCAATATGATTTGAGATGCAAATTTTCCAAAACCCAGTGATTCTTGTAAAACTGGAAAACTTTTACATTCAGTCGAGAAAGCCACTATGTTTGTGCTTTGAAAGTAGGTAGCACGGGAAAATGAGACAACCTGCTTTTGCCAGGGTGACTGCAAAACAGTCAAACACAGTTTTGAAAGTATTTGAAACAGTATTGAAACACAGTGCAGTTTAAGAGAAAGGTTGTATTAGAACGCTGACATGGAATTTCACCACGTGAAGGTGGGTGTTCAGCACCTTGTGTTAAAGCTGGCAGATATTTGAAGTGCTTGAAGAAAAGCATTATTTTTTTGGAGAGGTGTTCCACATCCTTCTTGAACTCAATCATACAGCAAAGTGCCATTAAATCTGCAGAAAAGGTGAATGCCCAGTGTATTAGCAATGAAGTCTTCTTAATTGCAATGCTATAAATGCTCTACTTCAGTCAGAACAACACACAATGGCTTCTTCTGATTACAATTACGTGATGAATACATCTGCGGAAAAAGTCAATCAGAGTAGAAGATACTTCTCAACCTGCCAAAAACCCGCAGTTTCACAGGGAGAGAAACTGTAATGTGACTGAAACTGAGCGCCTGTATCTCAGAAGCTCTGATGCTGATGCTGTATTGCCCTGGTCGTGAGAGTGCCCGGTATCGCAGTCTGTGCTGAGGTCTTGTATTTGAGGTGGATGTATAGATATTTTTTACATTATTGTAAGCGTAATTCGGTGAAAATGGTCTTGAATATTTTATGTATGCTTCTTCACTGAGGTGGTTGTAATATGATCTGAATAAATGTTCAGAATACAGAAACTCAATTGCATGATAGTTTTATTTTATAAGTCAAATATTATTTATTGAGCTATTGCTTGATCAATAAATATAGAAATTTCAATGTAAATTATAGGAATTTCAAAGGTATTAATGGGAATCTTGAAAAAAACCACAGAAAATAGAAAATACACAAAATCTGTAAGAGAGTGAAAGTAGCATAAATAGGACAATCCTTTTTCCCCGGCATATTAGTTTCATTGCATTATTTGGACAGTATTAAAGCCTATTTTATTCAGGCAAAATCAATATGAAGGCGAGATTGTCTGAATAAAGATGACAGGAATGATCTTGAGGTCTGCAATGTGACTGGTATGGTAATAAGAAAGGCTAAATTAGCTGACTTTTCCCAACATGAGATTTCAGAATATGTTTTCTATGTTTGCTCAGTGAAGGCAATTCTCCTAAATGAACTTTGAAAGCAGCAAAACAAGAAATCAGAAAATAAAATGGTGGTCCTAGCTCTCACCACTGAATTCAGACAGCTGTCATTAGTTTGGAAAACAGTATGGCTCAGCAGTGGAACAGCAGTGGAAGCTCCATCTAAAACCCGGTAGAAAGAGAGCTCATTTGAGTGGTTCAGGATACGGCTGTCAGGAAACTTCAAATCATAGGCTATAGTACAGTATGGTCATTTTATAGAAATCATGATGAGAGGAACATCTGGAAGGAAACTCTCTTCCCTAGCTGTGTCTATCCATAAAGAGTCATCTGATGAAATGCGAAAGCCTTGTCTTAGCTTTAGTCTTGCACTAAGTGGTGATGTTAACGACAATGACATACGAGTGACAATTATTATCAATCACGGTTTCTATGTTCACGTCGATGAACCAGCTGAAGCTGTTGTATGAGCAGAGCTGTTCAGGTTGCTGTTATCCAAAGACCTGAGACACAAAACCTCATGCATTTAGACATTTGAGTCACACTGAAGTCATAGGATTAACCACAGGATTAGACACCTACATATATTTAATTAGTGGAACTGTATACTTCAGGCATACAAGGCAGATATATAGGCATGGTGCAACCCATACGAACAATGTTATGGCAGAATGTGTCGTTTAGTTTGTTGATGAAGGAGTGGCAAGATTATTTAAGTCAGAAATGGAGGTAGGAATTGGAAAGAAGAATACTTGAGTCAAAATACTAAAAGGGCAAAGCAAGCAGAGGCAGAGAATA
Source organism: Cariama cristata (assembly GCF_000690535.1). Taxonomy (NCBI): domain Eukaryota; kingdom Metazoa; phylum Chordata; class Aves; order Cariamiformes; family Cariamidae; genus Cariama; species Cariama cristata. The sequence goes on from NW_009611449.1 coordinate 8,638, forward strand.
GGAAGGTAGTTATAGGCTGAGTTTGAAGTGAAGAAACCTTAGGATAAAAATACTGGAGTGATAAAATATATTTTCCAGTGCATTATTTGAATTAGATAATTATGCAATTTAAAAATGAGTGAAACTACTTTTCTTCAATTTCGACTTCGTGTAACATTATGTAGCACCATGCGGGGATACCAGGAAGCACTGGGGTCATATCATAGCAGATGCAAATGTTTGTTTAATTCAAAGAATGAAAAAGAGAAATAATGTAATTTGAAAACATCTGCATATTTTCAGAATGAAGTGTATCAGGTTTTTGCTTTGAACTTACATAAAAAGTAGTTAAATTACATTATAAGTTAGTTTAAATTTAAGTATAGATGACATCTCCTCTTTGTCAAATGATGTGTTTTGTTCAACCTAAACAAAATATTTTCTTTTTTTTTTCAATTTGATACAGAAAAGTGAACTTAAAAAAAAAAAGTGCCAAAATCAAAACATTTCTAGCAAAAAAAAAGAAAAAAAAAAATTTTCTTTTCCTCTTCCTAAACCTCAGAAGCCAAATATTTGCACAGTCCTCCTCTGAATGTCCAAAACTCCCTTCTTGGCTGCTTCTGCAGCTGCTGCTGCTGAATGAAGTCACATTACATTGTGCTGATGAGTGTTTCATTCACAAACAGGAAGGAGATCTAGCCTTGTAAGGGTAAAACAAACAAGTTTAGTTCACTGGGTAAAATGAACCAACAGACCACAGATTCAATTTTTTTTCCTTTTTTTTTTCTTGAAGCAGCAGGAAAGGGGCTGCTGACTAGATATTTTGGAACAACTTGCTATTAGGAAGGAAGTATGAGTGGGTGTAGATGAGAAGTAACTCACACTCATATGACACATACATTGTGAGTATGTTGAAGTCTTAGTCTAAAACAAAGGGTGGGACTGTCAGTTTAGTGATGTAGAACAGAGGGAGCTGTTTGCTTGTTTGTCTTTGCCTGTAGTCAAAAGTTTCAGGCATTTTCCAGCTGGGCTGATAGAGCATGACCCCACTGGAGAAACCATGGTCTTTGTTAAATGACCAGTAGTTCGTTTGAGAGTCATCACTCTTCTGATGAGTCTTGTACCTCTCTTTGAATTTTTGTTAGTTTTATTGAAAAAAAAAAAAAAATTAAGAACATCAGAGATACTTTCAGATATGCGAGATTTTGACTGAAGAGGCTGTCAGGATAATCCAGCTAGCTCTCGTTGTCGATCATACCTTAGATCCCTAACGGTAGATCAAGAAACTGTCAAGAAACTTAGGAGCTTATCAGGAAATCAGATGGAATCTCAATACCATAGACATTTTATGTTCATGTTTTAACCAAACTTCAAAGTCAAGACATTTTAATTCAAAATGAGAATTTTATGGTATCTTAATATATTTGTAGGGGAATCTCTAGAGTGTCTTTTAGAAATCCAAACCTCGGTAAAAATCCAGAGATGTGATCAAAAGGGGAAATAATATTTTAAATTATAGCTGTTAGGAATAAAAGATTGTCTTCGTTGCTATGTTGGTGAAAGAGGTCTATGAATATGGCAACTCACGTGATTTAACTAATGAACAGAAAAATGAGAATCAGTTCCAAATTAAGATGAACTTTAATGAAATGAATCAAGAGAATAAGAAGTAACTAGTGAACTTACCAAATTAGGTACACTAGAAATAGCCAGAGTGGTCATTGCTTTGTCTGAATAAGGCTGAATTATGATATTCTTGCTTACTCTGTGAGGGATCTGAGACCGAAGAAAGTCAGTTACAGATAAAGTAGATTGGCTATGTTTCAGTCAATAGTTAAAATATTGAGTTACTCAGTATTTTTCTTTGTGTTTTAGTGAAAAATAACCTCTAAAATTACTAAGGCACCCTCCTGGCTTTAATCAATCAGCACATTTATACGATTAAAAAGAACTCCTCTCTCCTTTCCCTTACACATACCTAAACATTTTGTCTCAGAGGAATTTTCAAGTTGAGGGTCCCTGGAGTCAAATACTGCAGACATCCGGGAACAAGCCAGTCCAAAGCTTGCAAGTGTGTTGTGAAGTTTAAAACTTTTATAAATGTTTGATAAAATGGGTTATATAAGGGGAAAAAAATAAAATATATTCAGAAATATTTCTTTCTTTTCACAGAGGAAGCAATTTTACCAGATTTGGGAATGATGCATTTAAAGCTTCAGAGATAGTACAAATTAGACTTTTTAAAGTAGAAAATGCTCAGAGAAGTCTGTCCATTATTGCTCACAGAAAGGCTTTTAAACAAATGGAAAAGGTTGACTGCTGTTGCAAAACATACATTGTGTGAACTAATGAACTATACTTACAGGGAAAGGTAGTCTTTCCTCACCTTTAAGTTAATCTAGGTTTTTAAAAAGATAAAAAGATAAAAAGAAGAGCCTGTAGAGGGGATCTTCCTCCTCCTTCACATCCTCCTTCTCCTCCTCCTTTTTTTCCCCCTCTCATTAGTCACCTGGTAGTGGTAATGTGAAAGGGTTGGATTTTTTTTTTCCTTTTTAGACCACAGATTTCTAAAATATTCGCATTTTGTCTAAGCTCAGGAGTTTAAGTGGTTGAAACTTAGGGTAAAACCTATTGTTTAACAACTGCTGGCCATTTTGTCCTGGAGTTAAAACATTTTTGTTATTATGGAACCTGTGTTATAACCCACAAGAAAAATCAAAGTAACTCTAGCATATTAAGTAAAGTCCCAAGTAAGCTGTAACCAGTGCACATGCTACCTGAAAGCCATGTTCCAGAATCTCTTAATGCTCTGTTGCAGAGAGCGTTAGTTGTTTCAAATAGCTACGATATGGCTGGAGGTCCAAGGTGGTGCCTTTATGCCAGCTTCATGTCTGTGGCCATGAAGTCTGTCACTCTGCAGACACTTCATATTGCTGTCAAAACTACTACCAAAAAAAAAAAAAAAAAAAAAAAAAAAAAAAAAAGTACAATTACAGTACACTCCCATGCAGCTACATCTTTCTACTCATTCCTCAAAAGAATATTTCTGTGTTCTAGATGCAGATAAAATTCTCTGCTCATGCTGGGCCCATGGCAGCAGGCAGCCTTCTTATCCACCAGGATAACACCAGGAGTCTCCAGATACAGCTTGGGTCGGTCTTTCAAATATTTATTCTTTTTAATTTCAAAGACTTCCAAACTCACCTACCTGTGCTTAAACATGAACAGCTTAAAAACCTTAAACATTCATTGACAGATGAATGAGTTTCCTTCCTACTTGCCTACAGGACTCAGGAGCTACCTGCAAATGCCAAATACCACCAAGTCCCATACATCCTGAGGCTCAGACTACTGAGGTGTGGTAGCCAGACATTCCTCTCACTCATCAACCAACACCAGGTTCAGAGGTTGGCATGTTGGCCGTAACCTTTTTCTCCATCAACAGGAGCTCTGCAAACTCTCCAGGCTTTGAAAGTGATTAGTTTATTTGTAGAACTTATACATATTTTGTCACCTTCATTTTCCTGTGATCTTTCAGGATCTTTCAAAGCTTTGCTGGAGTCGGCTCTAGTTACAGGTAACTAACCTGTCTTTCTCCTTTGAAAGAAACATACACACATGGACCAATTTTAAATGTACTGTTATACATGGGAAATTTTCGGTCTGTAACTCTGTCAATGACAAAGTCTCTTCTAGAGGCTTCATCGAGGACATAGTACATAATAAAAGCCTGCATGGAGCTACCATTGTCTTCCCTGCAAATATCAAAATATAAAGTCCATGGAGCTACCTTTTCTATCTCGATCTACATAATTAAGTCCTTCTGAGCAGTTACAATGCTTCCCATCTTTCAACTGTAGGTAGTTGGCTGCTCATATCAAGCCTGTACTACAAGCGAAATATTTCCTTCTAAGGTCTAAAACATACTAGCAAGAAACCGTAGAACATGTAGGAGTGCTTCCACTTTCTTTCAAAACATGGCCAGAGGAGAAAGTTCAGCTGGAAGACCCACTTGACCTGGGAAAGCAGAGTCAGTTCACAAAGGAACTCATCTGCTGTCTCCTCGAAGGACAACCTTGATCATCATGTCATATACTACTCATGGTGAGTTTTGCAGTTTTCGGAAAGGTGTGTTGTACTTCTTGTCATGGTGATGTGCCACTGAGCCACAGTGGCCTGCTATGGTTTGTAGTCTACTAATTAGGGTACTCATATCGGAAGTCTTAGTCCTGAGTTGCACAGTTTGCTCTCATGGCTGGTTATTGCAGGAGATTATCAGGTTGTTTTTTCCTCATTTTCAGAAGAAAGTAGAAGCATTCACTGAATGCCTCATCTCTGCACTAAACGTCTGTGGAGGAGAGACAACAGCAATGGCATACCCAATGCAGGAGTGGAGGCAGGTTAATCATATGCTGTTGTTTGTAGTAGGAGTAAATAACAGATGAATAAATACAATCCTGGAGTGCATGTTTTAGAAACCGCAAGGATGTGCGTCTCTGCAACAAACACAATATTGTGCATCTACAGAGCTCTGTTTTTACAAAACCAGTTTTCCTTGTTCCTTGCCTTTTTTGGCTGTATGCTCTGCATCATCATTATTAAATTATGAAAAATAATAACTCTGTGCTAGCTTCAGATTATGAGTAGTTATTTTGGCCATAATACCAATAAAACAATAATGGTACAATAAAAATATTTGGTTAGATTCCTATGTTACCTTTTACTTATGGGCCTCAAACAATTTTATTAATAATTTACTACTCAGAGGTGTAGGATGAGTATTAATTTTTTCTTTTAAAATATGAAATATGTGGAATTGCAAAGGCAAAATTTATTGATTCCATAAACACTAAGTGCCAGCAGCCTTAGGTGCCCCAACTAAGCTACTCAGGTAGTTATAAACCTCTGTATTTCTTAATAAGTTTAATGAAATTTGTATTTCAGTTGAGTTTTACTGAATTAGCTGCTGTCTGTCCTCTCTGGAAAAAAAAAGATGTGAAGTGGTGATGATACTGCAGCCAAAAATTAGAGTCACATCATATGCCACCTATGAAGATTCTGGTTGAGGGGTCAGTTTGGCTGAGGTAGGCTGGATTCCTGTCTTGCAACTCAATGAAATGCCATGCAAACGAAACACAACAAAATAACAGAAGACGTACTCCATTTCCAGATGCCACCTAAATTACTAGTTTTTCAAAAAGTGGACAGAAGTAGAGCCCCAGAAAAGCTATTTGACTTTTTCCCCATTACCTGCAGTTTCTGGCCAAGGAAGTCTAGGACCTGAATTCACACAACAACCACATCCTCAACCTGTCTTGACTACTGCATAGTACACTTGAAGAAAGTCCTCTTCAGATATACTTTGCACAGTATATAGCTAGGAAATTGGATAAGGATGGTGCATGCGTCTCACCCACGAACAACCCGAAGACTAGCAGTTAGATCGCTTGATGTAAGGAGGTCATCAGGTATCGTACAGAAGTTCATAGTTTCAACCATAGTTCAGCAATGGCATAATCCTCCATTCTCTGGTGTCAATGCAGGAATATCACTTGCCTCAGCAGGTCGTTACTGAACACCTTTTCAAACACTGGCTTTCAGATCTGCCAAAGGAAAGCAGGACATGAGAGTTGCTGTATATTCCCATACACAGAAAAACAATGAGGAGAAGGTCCACAGACAAAGTCCCAACCGACAAGATTCATCCCAGAGTGACTGCCTTAAAATATATATGACGTCCTTCTGTGCCGTTAAGTCCCTATTGTTTCATCGCACAGACTGCATCCAGCTCCAAGGATGGATGTCTTGAAGTTGCCTTTGTGCAGTATCTAAGTATTTTATAGGTATTTGAGCTTCCTTTTTCTCATTTATATGGGAAACCATTTTTTAAATACTCTTTTCAAGTATCATGTTGGAAATAACAGAAACAAATACAACTGACTACCTATCTTCTCAAAAGCTTAAACACTGTGTGAACCGTGTAAAAAAATAGAGAGATACAAAATCCTACCTTGATTCTGAATACCTTGCCCATGTTCATGTGCAAATAAGGTTCCTGAATGTTGCAGTTAGGCTCTTGTTTGTGTAATTCTGTTTTACCAAAAAAAGAGTTAATGCCAATGGAGAGGGGTACCTATAAGATATATTTACTACATATTTTTCCCTTCTGCATGCTCCATCTCCTTGATGGCTATTGAGATGTGGCACAAGATTTACTCTCAAATAGTAGTAGGAAAGTTTTACCTTCAGGTCATCAGATATCAATAGCAAGTCTATGAAGTAAAGACCACTGAGTATCTGCTTTCTCTCCTCACCCCTTACAACTGATAGTAGAGTGAAGGAGAGAGCATACACTAAGTGTGCTAAGCCCCGACAGTCAGAGCAGTGGCTGTGTTTTCTGCTGGACCGTTTCCGTGAATAGAT
>NW_009611449.1:15070-27160 GCF_000690535.1 Cariama cristata
ATAGCTGAAGTGAAATAATGACTAAGTGAAGAAACCCAAGGAAATCAGGATCCTGCCTGGTGTGATACCTGACAACCAGAAGGGAATGTTGTCCCAGTCTTGTCACACCACATTGCACTGCCTGAAATTGAGACAGTGGGAGCTCTGGGTGCCTTCAAACACAGGAATAAGAAAATGAAACATTTTTAATACTTTGAATCATGTTTAGACATGTAAATGTAGGCAATTCAGGTTTCCTGCACTTAATCTGTCGTTTCCAGTTTGGGTCAGCATGTTGCACTTGACTACCAGATCTCAAATTTGTTATAGCCATGAAAGACCTCAGGTTGAACAACTCCCAGTATTTGAAATAGGGCTTCAGCAGAGCTATTGAGTGCCTTTGGTTTAGGGTAGGTTTTCCTTTTTTTATTTTTTTTTCCACTGTGATAATTTTCACAGTGACATTTTTAGCTACTGGACCAAGAATCATCACTCACTCTGAAATCTTAGCAACAAATATGATGATATTCTTCTGGGACAGCTGTGTCTGAAGCTTGAAGATTTAGAAACTTCTTGCCACGGAATAAAAGGCCTTGTTTCCCTTCTCTAAGGACAGAGAGGGAAGGCCATGATCTTTGCCTGCAGGTTGTTTGGTTGAACTATGGCAGCAGAGCATCGACGATGTGTTTAATACCTACTGTTGGGCTAAAGGTGTGTCCTGTGCGCACTTGGCTGAACTAGCTGGTCTGGATGACACCATGGCTTGCCTGTGGGAGAAAAGACATCAGGTTATTCTGAGAGAAGGTTATTCTCTTAAGCTAATTGAACCAAATCAGTAAACAAGAGGGTTTTATTGCCATGGTTTGAAAACCTTTGGTTTCTCTGGGTAACCTGGGGGATCAGGCAAACAATTAGGATTTAAGACGTTCATTTTCATTTTGTCTCATTTTTGTTTTGTTAGAATAGATGGTATTCTGGCTTCTTAAAATTATACTTACCTATTTCCTAATCTGTATTGCAGAATATGCCTGGGCAGCTAAATGACATTTACTAAACCTAGGAGCTGCGGAAAATCAGGTCTGAATATTGGGACCTATTACCAAATCATGACCTGTTACCAAATACCACAGGGAAGGTTATGATTTCATAACAGCTACTTTTGAATCCATCTTTTCAACATCAAGGGTGTTGTATTAAAGGGTTTCCAATAAACACCTTGTTACATCGTGAAATTTCTACTGAGGTACATTGTATAATTCTGAAGACATGATGGAACAGGATGCTGTTTAATAAAGGATCACAAGGACCACAGCAAACAGGTTTTTGTTCAACAGATGTCAGTCTGCCCTCCAAGTAAGTAATTAATTAGTTCTCCTAAATAGGATTGTGGGTCTTTCTTTACATGAGATATAAAAGTATAGACCTAACTACACCTAGGCAGAAAAGATCCTATGACAGGTAATGAAGGTTACCTAACCTACTCAAATTCTAGGTTGAGTAATATCGTAATATGCCCACCTAATCCACCTTATGATTTCAGTTGTGTAACACATTTTCATTTTCTGTCCCCATTTATATTGCTAAACAGTACGCTTGATTTTCCTCAGAGGTAGCTAAAGTCAGTGGTGGGTGCAGTGAACTCCTAGGGTGGATTAGAAGTTGTGCCTAAACTAGAACACTCCTACTATCTGTTTACACTTAGAGTAATGGAGGAGACAAGGAAAAGGAGATCCAGATTTTCCAACCATGGTTCTGGGCAGCAATATCTGGCAGAGGGAATGTTGCCGTGGTTTATTTTAAAGCAACGTGTAGCACCAAGGAGGTAAAAAGAGGAAAAAACACTTGACACAGAGTGGACTAACCTGTCTATGAATTACCAGAACAGTCTCCTGTCTCAAGCATAATTTTCTTATCCCTGAAGATAGGAAAATGAACAAGGACTGAATTTGCCTTGCTGAAATAAATAGTCTTTTATGATCTACTTGCATGTCTCTCTGTTTCATAGCTTACATCGATATTTCCCATTGAAGAAACAGGTAACAAACCTTGCAGTAATGCTCCCCTTTCTGATATATTGTGCAACATGAAACACCGCAGGTTTAGTTGGAACCAGAGACTTTTGGACATTTCTACCCACTACCGATTCACGTGGTGAAAGTAAATCAAGCCCTATATAAACAAAACAGATGGAAGTGACGCTAATAGTACAATGTCAGCAGTATCCACAGATTGACAGAGCTAGTTATGTTGCCAGATGCACAGAATGTTTCACTACTTGTTCCTTATAAACTAGACTTGATGGAGTATGTCAATGTCAAACTCCTTGCTGATTTACACACGAACATACAAAGACATGCACACTCACAGATACTCACATTCCTGTGATCTATATCAACCATACCATCTGCTTTCTGCTTTGCATGTGGTAGCTAACTAACTATCCTACTGTGCACGGGTATCACTGAGTACATGCTGCGGAGGCAAACAACAGTTTTTTTCCTTCCTCTACCCTATTTAGTGCTATAAAATAGGCTCATTAACATTTGCCATCTAGGCACGCATATTCCACATGTATTTTTGAATCTTCTTTCTCATTTGTATTTATTCCTTTGGCCAGTGTATCTTTCCACATACCCAGAAATTTAAAAGCTTCGCTCTTTGTGGAAAATGAACAGCATTAAGCATATAGCGCAGCCTTCATTTATATCTTGGAAGAAGCAGAAAACCACGAGCTCCAGACAGGTAGCGGCACCTAAAACAAAGATAACATTTCATTAGTTTTTGTAACAGCTACACTGAGCTGAGAGTCTCTTGAAACGTCTTCATCAGGCAGTAGCACTAACTGAGAGTGCAAAATGTCAAGAGAAGGATGTGCTGCTTGGAGGGACAGAAAGCTGACCTAGCTACAGCCAGCCCCTTAAGTCTCTTTCTGACCCATTTCATTGTCTGGCACCTGTCATTATAACAATCTTTCCAAAAGATCTATGGAAATTACACTTACCCTCTGGTAACTAGGTAACATAATCTCCCGGAGGCTAGCTAATTGCAGCCCATGATAACCTCACATACAGCAACTGTTAAATTTTTCATTTCTTTCAAATTATTATGGATCAGTGGAGAGGGTATTGATTTGATTCATTAACTGATTCCCAGTCTGTTCCAAGGTTAATGATTACATGTATCTCAATTACCTCCTTAACAGGTTATACTGTATGATTTGTTTCAACTGCAATGTACACTGCGTATCTTCCACAGCTGAAAGCCTTCTTAGCACTTGATGATTTAATAAGGCCTTTTTTTCCATTTCACTGAACATGCCTACAAGGCACAAGTACATCTGGGACAACGGCAAAAAGAAAGCTTTCTCCATATTCTTTAGAGAGCATGTGCAAGACACACCGTGAAAAACAGTCTCAAAAGGCCACGGAGATAAACTGAGATTCTTTCAAGTTTAAGATATTTGAAGACAATTCAGAAGATATTGGAAGTGATGATTGATTCTCTCTGGTTTTATTACTTCATTACCACTTGAAGTTCATATTACCTGTCAATTAACTTTTAAGCTGCTTTAGGTTACTTGCCTGAAAATGACTTTACAAATCTTGGATGAATGTTTGCCATTCTCAGTTCTCTGTCAAAATGGATTGTATATTTTACCAATGATGTGGTGACTGCACTCTTCTCAGCAGTTCTGCAGAATCTTTTTGGCTTATTTTTTGGCTTATTTGGCTCCCCAAATTTTTACACTGAGATTACCCCTAATGCAGTCATAGAAAATAAGTTTTTTCATCACATATTACCCCTAATATGACATTATTCTTGATACTGCTATGGAGTTGCTGCCTCGTTTGAGCTGATGAGCCCCACGGTGCCATGCTCTGTTCAAACTGCAAAGGACAGTCCCCTAGGAAATCATCACAGGAAAAAAACAGGCATTGGAAAAGTTACACAACGGGGCAGTGAGAGACCTGCAAGAGCAATTTAAGTCTCCTGTACCTACAGTTAAGTGACTAGAGAACAGTTATCGAATGTTTTCTCTACCCATTATTTTATTTTTGCATCCTGTTTCTTTAACTGTATGATGCTGTTGGCTTAGTTGGACAAACACGGGCTGATGAGAGAATTTTTCCTGCATGATGTAAAAATTTAACGGAACAATATTTCACTTATCTGTGACTCTACTTTACACAAGTCTCCTGAAGTGCAAATACTCACACTCACTACACGTCTTTTGATCGGGTAGATATTGTAAAACTCGTTTGCAGACTGGTAAATCGACAGCTGGAGGGGCCGAGTTTAATAACCAAGGGTACAGAACAAGTCACTGTCAGAAATGGAAATGCAGTGCAGAAATTCGTGACTCTCGGTCGCTGTTCTGACTCCTGATCCACACTACTTCCAGCAGTTTGCATTCTGCACATATAAAGACCCTTTTATCCTTTCATCTCTCTCCCTCTCAATCCTTTACTTTGGAACCCTGAGATACTGTAGTTTAGTTTGGAAACTAGGAAGCCAAATGAGTATAGTCATGAGGAAAGACTTCAGTTATACAATCCATTAAATAAAACAATAGAGCTTGCAGCTGAGCTATTAAAAAGCGTAGAGCAATTTTTATTTCAATGGCTACATTTTATTTCCTCTTCTGAGTGACTGCTAACAAAGGGCTGCTGAAAGGACTGGATAAAAAGTAGACGTCAGATGCAAGATCCATGAGTTAAACAACATTATTAGATACAATTTCATAAAATCTAGTTGCTTTTCTGCTACTAGAAATCATGTCCTTTTGTCAACTTGTGGTCACATCAGCACTTCTGTTGATATAATTTGCTCCAGCTGCAGAGCGTAGCTGGCCTGCAAATCAAGAACTAGAATAGGGACAGTCAGGAATAACTCAATGGCTTGGATAATGTGCAAATCACTATGCATCTTGCTATTAGTATAGTTTATTTTCTCTCAGAATATTTGGAACATGAAAAATTTATCTTTAGCAAAACAGCCGATCTGACACTTTACTGAGAGCAGAACTGGCTGGCTAGCGTATTGTAACACCCCTCCTCCCCTCGCAGTTCACACACACATACACCCCCCACTCTATAATCATTTAAGTGGGATTATCATATCAAAACCCTTCATTATCTTTCATTGAATTCAGACCAAACACCTAATTTCATATATTGTTCGAGGTCTCCCTATAATATTGTTCACAATCCTCTACATTCACTTTTTAAATATTTAAAAAAGGTTGGTGGGGTTTTTTTTTTATTTCCACTTCGTTTCCCACTTTCACCCTTTCCTACCTTTTACTCAAAATGGGCAGAATAAGAAGTAGTCCATCCTCACAGTAATGAGATCCTTCAAACTCCAGCCTTCTGGACAGATGGGAACCTGGTTGGAAATGAAACATAGCACATCTGGTGGAGCATAGAATGAATGAACATTGTGCAAAAACAGAAAAAGACTTACTAAAGCAACCATTCTCTTTTGTCTCTGCATGAATAGGAAGCATACAGAACCAAGATGGTCTTCGCACAGTCCTTATTTCAATCTACTTTTGAAAAATACTTGTCATTTAATATAAAGCAGACAGTACCAAGAATCTGCGAAAGTCCAAACTTTTTAAGCTCATGTTGGTATTAGAGCTTTCTGCTTCTGAAAAACAATTAAGGAGTGGAAAACAATAGGAAATACAGCTGGAAGCACCCCTGTTACCAACAGTGATTAATCATCTGTGAAAATGCCGCAGAAAGTTTGTTATTTTCCAGTGGAAGTAAATGGCATACCGTCTTTTGTGCAGAAAGGAATCGCCTCAGCACAGGTGTTAGGAGCGCTGCAGACCCCCTGCTTGAGCTGCCCGGACAAAACAAGCATTTTCCTCTTTCATTTACTCACCTCACTTAAAATCCCACTTAGATTCAGTTTGGCACAATTTAACACCACTGGTTTGATTTTGCTCATCCATCCTTTTTGTCTGATTGGGATTATAATTTAGCCGATATGCTGACTGTGTGAAAAATACAAATTCCCCTGCTTTTATCAAGGTTTTACTTTTTCGCAAAAAAGAACAAGGCTTAAGCTTCTTCTGGTGTTATAGAAGTGCTCCATCAAACTAAGATGATGGCTGGCTTCACAATAACTGTATACTCAGGGTTTCATCCTATACATACTGCTTCAGCCTGTAAAATTCACTGTCATCACATATACGGTGCACTAAAGGCAAGCGTGAAATCAGTATTGGGTAAGTGTGATCAATAGCTCTCCAGGTTACATGGAGGAACCCTCTTTCTTCAAGGTGTAAAGCAATTGTCAAAACAGAGCAGAAGAGTTTTCACTCCTGACATCCTCTGAACCACATGTTGTTAGGTTGGTGGGTTGTGGAAGGCTTTTCTTTCCTTCAGCTATTGCCAGAGATAGGACATGACTGGTTCATAGCCTTGCTTTTAGGGTAAATCCTGAACTTTCTGTTTTGAAAAACCTTTATCTTATAGCAGAGTATGAAATCTCTTGTTCCAGTCAACACAATCTAATAGGGAATGTATCCTACCTCGTTACCTGACATCAGCATTTTTTGGGGATCAGTACCCCAATCCGAAATGAAAAATGTTAAACACATTTTTTGAAATTCATGTAAAGTAACAACGTCAATTCCCAGTCGTCTTTTCTCCTTTGCACTTAGTTCTGTGTGCCTGCTTTATCTCATCAGCGCAATAGACAACCTCAGCTCATTAGTATCTTGCAGAATACATTTTTAAAAGACTAAAGCAGCTTTGGCCACAAAGCTGCTGTGAATCTCATGAACAGCAAGGAACTTTCACAAGTATGCTGTGCAAAAATGAAGTCAGACAATTACCACAGATGCTGCAAAAGCAAGACTCAAAATAATTTTGAAATGTGAACTACTTAATCAGCTATCTTCTCCAAAGTTGATTCATTGTTTCTGTCAATGAGGTATTCTTTTATTTTGCTAATAACAGCAAGCAAATACAAAAAAATGCTTGGGCAGTTTGAATTTGGTGATCTTGGCCTAAACAATAACACCGATTAGTTAAGGTAAAGAGAAAGGGGCTCTGGAAGTGATCAGGCAGATCCAAAATGCCACTTCTTTCATCCTTTTGATAAAGAAAATCTAAGACTTCCACTACCCATCATCACTTTTAAATAAGAAACCAGCAATTTAAAACTGGCTGATGAAATGCCATTGATCATTGAAATGCCATTGATATTTTGCCACTGTATCCAACCATCAGGCCCGCAGCCGTACCAATCTCAAAAGTGCCTGCCTGAAGCCGGACTTCTGAACTGTTTTAGATAGACTGTGATGTTAGCTGACAGATGATAGCTTCTTTGTGGTCATGGAATAAAGACAGTGCCATTCCTGAGCTGCCAGTCTCTTGGTATGACTGGTGCTGCTGGTGTGCTCCTGCATCTCCCACCATGATGGGAGGATGCTGTGACTCTGCCTTAACTTTCACGCCCTCCAGTCAGACTGTCTTGCTCCAGTCAAACAGTTTGCTTCCAGAAGAAGTCATTTGCTGACTAAATTCCAGTTAGGCATTGGAATGGGCTGCCCAGGTAAGTGGTGGAGTCACCATCCCTGGAGGTGTTTAAGAAAAGACTGGACGTGGTACTCAGTGCCATGGTCTAGTTGACATGGTGGTGTTAGGGCTAAGGTTGGACTCAACGATCCCAGAGGTCTCTTCCAACGAAATCGATTCTGTGATTCTGTGACTCTTGGATTGTCTCTTGTTTTCAGAACACAAAGGGAACTTTTCTCTTTTCATTTGAAAAAGTCTAGTAACTGAGATACACTACAGATATGCTTCTGTATATACACTACTGATAGCCTTCTACAATGAGATAACTGGCTTGGATAATGTGAGGAAAGCAGAGGATGTTGTCGATCTCTAGTAAGGCTTTTGGTACTGTCTCCTACAGCATCTCCATTGAAAAACTGATCAAGTACAGATGAAATAAGTGGACAGTGAGGTGCACTGGGAACTGACTAAACTGCTTGGCTCAAAGGGTTGGCTTCAGCAGCACAAAGTCCAGCTAGAGGACAGCTGTCACTGATGTGCCCCAGACACATCAGTGGGGTCCAGGATTCTTGCACTTTTAACATTTTCAGTGATGGGACAGGGTGCACCCTCAGCAAGTTAGCAGACTATACAAAACTGGAAGGAGAGGCTGATAAACCAGATAGGTTTATTGTCATTCAGAGGGACCTGGACTGGCTGAGGGATCTCAAGAAGTTCAACAAGAGGAAACTCAAAGTCTTCCATCTGGAGGGGAACAAGTCTATGCACACTGGGTGGAAATCAGCCCTGTGGAGAAGGCTCTGGACATCCTAGGGAACACCAATCTGACAACGAGCCTTTGCAGCAGAAAAGGCCAACAGTCTCCTGGGCTGCATTAGATAGAGCATCACTAGCAGGTCAAGACAGTGATCTTTCCTCTCTGCTTAGAACTTGTGAGACACGTCTGGAGTGCTGGGTCCAGTTCTGGTCTCCCCAGTACAAGAAAAACATGGACTTCTTGAACAGAATCCAGCACAGGGCCACAAAGATGAAGAAGATTTGACATACAAGGAGAGGCTGAGAGGGCTGGGACTGTTCAGCTTGGAGAAGAGGAGGCTGATGGAGATATTGTTAATGGATATAAATATCTAATGCAGGAGTAAACAAGATGGAGCTAGGCTCTTAGTATTAACCAATAACAAGGTAAGAGGTAATGGGCACAAATCAAAATGTAAGAAATTCTATTTCAACGTAAGAAAAAAAAAGTGCTGTGAGAGTTGTCAAACACTGGCAGAGGCGGCACAGAGAGGTTGTGGTGTCTCCATTCTTGGGGATATTCAAAAGTCATCTGGACATGGTCCTGGACATGTGGGATTGGACCAGACTATCTCCAGAGGTCCCTTCCAACCTCAACGGTTCTGTGAATAAAGTCACCAGTGCAAGCTCAAATGAGGCAAGATGAAAGTGACCTTCAGTGAGCTGACTAGGAAATAAGCCTTATCATTTGCTGATAGCGTCTGCTCAGCAGCTGTTAAGTCAACAAAATCTTTTCAAAAATGGTTGCCTGGATCTAACAGTAAAAATTCTGAAAGCCTTAAGCAATCATGATAAGACTAAGTCTAATCATCTCCAAAGTTTATTGTAAGGCCCACCTCTTAATCAAGACTATCCCACAAAGACAGGGCTAAAGAGCACTTGACTGTCTTGGACAGATGAAAGAGTAGCAGAAAATGGTGGGTGAGAGAAGACAAAGGAAGAAATGTAAAAGATGCAAAATGAGAGGGATACCTTATAGTCATAGAAAAGCAATCTGAACGGAACCTCTGTAATAACAAGTCTTTTGTTTTACACCCAGATCCCATATTTACTGTCTCTATAACTACCTTGAAAAGTAGTTCAACATACTTAATTACCCTGAGAAAAAAACACTTGTGTTTAGGTGATGTTGGTGAGTTAGCTCCACTTCTTCAGTCACAGGGACTCTATGTCATATGGAAAGGATAACAGGTCTGCCCACCAGCTCTCCCCTCTGATGGATGCTTCCCAAGAAATCCCCGTCTTCCCCCACCACACCACTTGAAGAAAGTCAGTATCAGATATTAGGAGAAAGAAGGGTTCATCTACTGCATCTATTGCAAAAAAGCTTTGTTCGCTGTTCTCTGCAGGAGTCAGATGGGATAAAAAGCTGTCACAACGCCTAGGGATCTGTTTAGGGCTGGAATGCCTTTGCTTGTTACTTGGCTGCTCAGTTTATGAAGAGAGACTTGTGGAAAGAACAAAATGTCTAAATACAAACAATTTCATCATAGAATCATAGAATCAGTTTGATTGGAACGGACCTTAAAGACCATCTCGCTCCCACCCCCCCTTCCATGGGCAGGGACACTTTCCACCAGACCAGGTTGCTCACAGCCCCATCCAACCTGGCCTTGAACGCTTCCAGGGATGGGGCAGCCACAGCTTCTCTGGGCAACCTCTGCCACTGCCTCACCACCCTCACCAGGAAGAATTTCCTCCTGATATCTAATCTAAATCTTCCTTCTTCCAGTTTAAAGCCATTGCCCCTTGTCCTGTCACTCCCTGCCCTTGTAAAAAGTCCCTCCCCAGCTTTCTTGCAGGCCCCATTTAGGTACTGGAAGGCTGCTTTAAGGTCTCCCCAGAACCTTCTTTTCTCCAGGCTGAACAACCCCAACTCTCTCAGCCTGTCCTCCTGCTCCAGCCCTCGGATCATGGCTTTAAATGAATAACTTTAAATTGTGACAGCTTTAAACTGAAAGAGGGTAGATTTAGAATATATATAAGAAGAAATTCTTCGCTGTGAGAGTGGTGAGGCAGTGGCAGAGGTTTCCCAGAGAAGCTGTGGCTGGGCCTGCCCCCCAGAGAACTTGTGGATGCCCCATCCCTGGAAGTGTTCAAGGCCAGGTTGGATGGGACTTTGAGCAACCTAGTCTGGTGGAAGGTGTCCCTGTCTATGGCAGAAGGGTTGGAATTAGATGACCTTTAAGGTCCCTTCCAACCAAACCGTTCTATGATTCTATGATCATCTTCATGGCCTGCCTCTGGACTCACTCCAACAGGTCCGTGTACTTACATTGAGGGCTCCAGAGCTGGACACAGTATTGAATTTTCCAATTTCCATATCCAAATTTCAAAACCTCAGCACTCCTACTTAGCAGTTTTCTACACTAGAAACACACCTGTACTTTTGTCAATGAAGTCCCATAAGAGCAGGTGAGCTCTACTTCTGAACGTATTTGCAGACTTGGTAGGGACAAAAGGAGCAAGGAGCTCATTGCTCATGTTTTCCCCATTTCTCTTCCCAAATAAGTCTCATATTTGCTTATTCTCGAATTTAATCACTTAGCCAGAACTCCAGCTATTCACAGTTGGAGGACGAGATGGTGCCCCTAACTTCTTAGCCAGTTTCCCAGTGGTTATAAAACCTTGTTGGTGGTAAGGAAGGGTTTTCTGGGGGTGGAAGAGAAGATGTGGTTTAGACAGTGCAGGAAACTGAAATGAGGTCTTCCACATCCTGAGTCCACTAGCCAACAAAGGCACTATGACCATCTGCTTTTGCTGCCGTTATCAAACAAACAAACAAGACTGAATTTCCACCCTGTGCTTTTAATTTTAAGATCACAAATTTCACGAAGTGGCTAGACTCATGCAGGAAGGTGCTACAGCACTCAGCACCACACTACCTAACTACCTTTTGCAGATCTGGTCCTTGGCATTGTGAAGTTTTGTAATAACAGCCCCCAGCTTTTTTTTTTTTTTTTCAGATTCATGCAATCAAGTCAAGGGGTAGGTCATCAAACTGCCTTTCCCAGAGTCGGACAGCATGTAATTTGTGAAATGCCTCCTGAATGGGGATCAATTACTTTCATTCTGCTTTTATGGCCCTATACTTGTTCACGTATGGATTGAGCCCGTGCTTTATCATCCTTAAACAAAGCATTGGTTGTAGCAGTCAGCAAAATGTACAAGGCTTGCCCTAAGTGATACTGCAAACACACATGCTTCCCAGGCCACCAAATTGCTAAGTCTGTGTCAACTCTGAAATGATTATCTATTATCTTCAATTTGGTCTACGTCTAGACAGAGAGTGGTAACAAAAGTATGGGTTTTTTAGACAGTTTCCTCTCTGTTTCTAAAAGGAACACATTTTTCCTATACAGCTGGAAAAGGTTGCACTGGTGAGGGGGCAGGGAGGGAAGGCACTCTTTTTCAAAATGTCATTTTTCCTTCAGAATGTCATGGTTTTGGATACCCTTTCCAGAGCTGGTGAAGGCACAGTGATCTGTAAGGTCATTTAAAAGCAGAGGATTTGGCAGCACACCCTATAAAGGCTGGTTTTACACAATGAATGAATGGTCTGTTGCTGGGGTTCAGTTTCATGGAGTGTCAAACCCCTGGTGTAAAGGTGCTTTTCCATCACTTCAGATTCAAAAGAATCTTAATATGAAAGATGAGAATGAGAGGACTGCCAGGTTGTGTGGCAGCTGTGCAAGTGAGGGAAATGCTTTTGCTGGCAATAGTAGTTACTTGTTAAAAAAAAAAAAAAAAAAAAAAAAAAAAAAAAAAAAAAATTTAAAAAAAA
>NW_009611449.1:27191-28515 GCF_000690535.1 Cariama cristata
AACACCCCAAAGAAGATCTATTTTGTGTATTTTTTGATTCAGATGGATTTCCTTTCTGTAAGCTCACGGAGACACCCGTGGGTATCATGGACATGTTGGGGGAGAGAGGAGCCCTGGTGACATTTTTGAGGTGAACAGAAAGTGAACTAGAACTGCTGCAAAGCTGCTTGGGCTAAGCGTGATCCCAGATGTGAAACAAGAAGGGTCTAGTACAAATGGATCTTGGAATGCTTTCCGTTGTTCACTCCATGTTTTGGCTGGCTTAAACGGTTTATAGGATTGTTCTCATTTTGTTTTGCGTAAAGATCCATTTGGCTAGTATGTTGTCAGCAAAGCAGAGAAGCCCAGAGAGCATGAGAAGGGATGAATTAAAATGTTAGAACTAACAACAAAATTAGAAGGCTAATTTTAAAGAGAGCACTTGAGATTTACACAGCTGACAGACACGCAAGGAGTTAAGACCTAACTTACTTCTGTTTCATTTTCTGGATGTTTTTCCTGGAGTTTGATCCAATTACCAGAGTATGTACATGGATCTCAAGACTACAGAGCTATGTGCCACTGATTCATTTTCTGACTAGAGAGCAGCCTAATCAACTTCTTCTGTCTAGGTTGCCTGCTTGGGAAAAAGGATGATATAATTATTTCACTGAGACTTAAATTCTAGAAGATGGTCTGATATGCTCTGATTTAACACTGTATACTAGTTCAGAGAATTTTATTCTCTTCTTCCTGTTCTGCAGGATAAACACAAGTCCCAGTGTTCCCTGAATAGTTTAGTCCTCTTCCTCTTGTTGCCCCAAAATAATATACTAATGAAGAATCCCAAATTTTCACGATAATATTGTGTGTCATATCATAACATAGAACCACGTACAGATATTTGCGTGATCTAATCATCAGATTAGGTGTGATAGATATAATTTGGTTTAAAAAAAAAAAAGATTTTTTTTCCCCCCCCCCCCCCCCCCTTTCTTTTTACGATGTATTTATTGTCTTAGCTGTTGTTTCTTCTCACTTCATTGCAGCATGGCATTAACTCTGTCAGTATCTGAGACTGAAGGCAGGTTTGCAATCATGAGACATTTTTTCCTGCTGTGGGGAAGCCTTCTCTCCTTCATCCCCGCTGTGGCCCCTGTAACTCCAGGGCACCACAGCAGGACTATGTTTGGATGTTTCATCTACTCCTACATTGAAAGGGCTTCAGATCAAGAAACACTTTGGCAAGTAGCCTCTTTGTTCTTCTGACAGAGTCAAAGTAAGAGGCTTACTGAAAATCATCTCATTGGAGCAACTTGGGGGGGGGGGGGGGGTGGGAGGGGGG
>NW_009611449.1:28537-50375 GCF_000690535.1 Cariama cristata
AACACACTATACCTAACTGTGAAAAAGAGAGATTTCTGAGTACTTAAAGAACAGTACAGGAGAAAATAGCCTTTCATCAAACAGAAATATCAGAGCATATGGTAATAAGACAATGTTGGGTAAAAAGACCAGTTTGAAAATTCTTGAAAAAAAGGCGTTAATATTCTGAGAATAGTGAGTTTTGTTGTATTTCTGCTCTGGCAAACTTTCCTGGCACATTGGCGCTGGCAATTATGTTGCCTGATCTCTGACAGACAATGAAGTTGTAGCCAGAGCAACCAGGAATAGCCAAGAATTTGAAAAAATTCTGTCTTTTTCTCCTTTTTCATAATAGGATAGGACTTGGACCACAGGATAGAAGAAGGTTAACGTGGAATGTCAGAGATAATTTTATTACCAGTGTGGAAGTAATGGAGAATGTATTTGACCTGGAGCAGGGCTATATTAATGTTCTGTAGGAACCAAAGTCCAAACAAATTGCATAGTCCTGTCCTTAATGGAAACCTATTCCTGAAAGATATCCAAAGGGCCCATGTGTTTTTACGCATTGGAAACACTTGTAAAGTTTGTCATGCCAAGTATAATTGAACCAAACCCAACTGAAATTGTAACAGCAAAACCAGCAGCAGGAGAGGTAATTTGTAATTTCTTTAAAACATTTGTAATTTATAATTTATTAAACAACATCTAAATATATACTACTGAGAGATTCCATGTCTGCTTCATGCACTAGGGTTTCTGCAGCCTGTTTATTGCCATCATCCTACAACCTGGGCAAGAAGAGTTTCAATGTACTTACCATGAAACGTAAGCAGACAATCCAAACATAAGGACCTGGTCTTAAACATATTTCTTAACACTCGTAGGTTTGTAAATCACTTCCACTGCTATTGCTTTTATTCCTACCACATTCAACTCTTCTATTGCCCAAATGCAGGAAGAACAAGGAAATTCCTGAACTTTCCTTCAAAAGTGCATCTTCAGCGACAGCTCTTTCCAGAAAAAAGAACATGATGTTTGAGGATTATCTGTGCGTGCTGAGAAAGACTGTCGATCTGGCACTGGTTTTTTGCACTCCAGGCAGCTGCACAAGAGGTCTGGTCAGGTCTACTCAGGCTTCATGTGGGCCAAGAGCTGGGCTACCATGTTCTTGTGCCACAAAACAGGCTGTGTCTAAGCAAGTCTTCCTAGCTCAGGGCCATACCAACACTTTCTTACCTCTTTTTAGTCAACCTAGCACATGATACAGTAAGATTAGAGCTTGTAACTCTAGTACAACCAGACATCGCTCATCACATGGGCTTATGGAAACAGTCGCTACAGCCTTACATCTTTTTTTATGAACACGCTATTATTTTCATGGAGTTTATAAAAAATCTTCTTTTTTTCCTATCCAATCTGCGTATTTATTTTTGTGTTTAATTTTAGTTTTCTCTTTTCAAGGGCTAAGGAGCTGAATCACTATTTTCTTGAGAGATTCTTGCATGAAATAGAGTAAAATAGCTTTCCAGTCTCGATACTGATTTTCTGAAAGCACTAGCAAGCCTAACTGTTCAAGATGCCCCTTGCATTTGCCTGATTGGCATCAAGATTTTTGAAGGATATTTGCAAAGGATAACTTTAGCCTGGAGGAGACCCATTTCTCTACAGGCAGTGAAGAGAGAGACGATCACTTCCTCAAGATGATTGTGTTGGGTGCTCAATGGCCCAGAAAAGAACCACTGACTGCAGAGGGAGACCTGGAGAGTCTCTTTCTGAGATAAAGTCAGATTTTGTGCATGTGTTTAGCTGGCATCAAGCTCAAAGACACAATTTTGATGTTTAGGCCTGGCATAGAAGGGACCAGAAGTAGATATGATCAGCCTGGGGGGGTTTACACCCGTGTGGAGAACCATTAAGATGTGGAGCTGGTACAGGCAGATCCATCCCTCCTCCTCCTCCTGCAATGTAGCACAAACAAGATGCAGTAAACATGTCTGCAGGAAAGAGGCCATATCTGAAATATGACATGCTCTTGTGATTTAATCTTTAGGTGGTCACTCAGCTACTATAAACCAGGGGAATTCTGAGGCTGCCTTACTCTGGAGGCCAGTCTTGCCCCCTTGGCTGTAACAAGATTAGTGAAGGGAGTGAACAGCTTCACATCTTTCCTCTTGATGCTCTATGGTTAGATGAGGCATGCCTAGGGATCTCACCTTTCTCTTTATCAGGATTTCCTTGACCTGAGGCAGCATTTCTGGCTCCCACTGCAAAAAAAAGAAGTAGATTGGAATTAGGCAAATCTCACTCACATTGATGATTGTGATTGATAACTATTCTCCATTTAGAATAAATGCGAGAGGCAATTAAATGTCTTTCAGAAACAAGACAGGTGAAACTGTAAGAGATATCACTGCATACAATCTGTGATGACCTGCCCTAGGCTTATGGACCCACAGGTAAATGTGTATGTATATTTGTGGCATAACGCTATATACTGAGTTCACATGGAATTATGAAAAAAAAAAAAGTTTAAAGTTTTCATTTTAAATGAAAATTTAAAACATTTAAACAACACTTTCATGGTTGTTCAATAGGGGTTGAAAGGTGAAGTTTATCAATTGAGTTTAAAATATATTTCAGGAACTACTATATTTTATGCACTGATGAATATCAAATCCTTTTCTTTAAATATAGACCTAACTTCCATCTCTAGGATATAGCTTGATTGGAAAATTATTTTAAATAGATTGCACCAATCCGTTCCAGAAACATTATGCTTATATGAATGGAAAATTGTAAGCATGATAACACACAGCAGAAACAAAACAGTAAAGCTGTTTGCTATATATATACTACAAAAAACAAATGCTTCGATTTGACAGTTTAAGAGTCTTCTTTTCCCATCTTTTCACCACAACTTCTTTTTTTTCCAAGCTTGTCCCACACTCTGCCCTGCTTCAGGCCCAACCCAGGAGATGTTCCTTGGGCTGCATTTCTTCACACTCACCCCTCTATATTGTTACAACAAGCTATTCCCATTTTTTTACTCCTGCCAATGTCTGTTTGGACATATCTGAATTGGCCAGCCTAGTTGCCCACTTGTAAACAGGTGTATGGAAACACCACTGTTGCTTTCCACTCTCATGTTATAAGTAGTGAACCATGAATGCTACGTCTCCCGTCTTTAAACCACAGCAGCAGTCTCTGTCTCGTCATCCCTCTGAGATTCTGCAAATCCAGCCTTTTCATCTCTCACAGACAGTGGAAGGGGCTTAAATGGGGAGAGGCCAGAGCAGGAGAGCATACGTGTTTATAATGGCCCTAAGCTGCTTTAAAAAAACTAATAGATAAGTAGAAAACACTGCTGAATTCAATCATGAGTTAGCAATGGTGTAAGTTACACGTCACGTATCTGTCGGTCAGGAAACAGGTGCATGTGGGTGTAAGTGCCAGAGCTGTTCGACTTGCAGCAACTTGGTATTTAGTGGGAGTGCAATATGAGTGTAACTTATCCTCCCAGATATGGAAGAAGGAACAGGGGGACGCAACGAAGCAGTCAGATAACGGAAGGGTTAAGCAAGTTTGCAGCACCCACTGAAAGATAAATTTCTCCAGGATACTTGCGTATTTCCCTGTTTTTCTTTTCTGTCTCTATCCACAAGGTCAGATCTTCCATCGATTTCAAGAGGGCTGTACAAGGCCCCTTCTGTTACACTTAGCTTTCCCCCTGTTGAATCGACAGATAGAACATCTAAAAGAAATTTTGCGAGTAGACACAAGTTTGTTCTTCCTATGCTCCGAGCCAGTCAGATGCAAACTGGCCCCAAATCAGGAGCCGTGTAGCTGCAGTTAGCAGGCACACAGCCCAAGCTAATAAGCCTTGACGAGAAGGGAGGATGTATTTGCTCAGGCTCAGCACCGTGCTACCGCAGCTACACAGCCTTCGCTTAGACCCGGCAGCAGGTAATGCATGCTCCTGGATGCCTGGATGGCAAGGAAAATGAGGTCTGAAGACCAGGATTGACACCACCTGCGCCAGAGATGAGCCTGATCCTTTGTTTCATAAATGTAGTCTGAAGTACATCGTTGGTGCTTTAAAATAATTTAACCATTATATCAATAGCTGGTGAGGTCACTACAGGAAAAATATTAATTGTGTGAAAAGTGTAGAATTCACCAAAATAAATTGGCTCTTTTGTCTAAGAATCCAGTGGGTCCCTGACACATTGCTTTTTCAGACAGACAACTTTTCAAAGTTTTTTTGTTTTGATTTGGTTTTTCTAAATGTAGCAGGAATAGCACACAGAGCTTGGTCCAGGTTCAGGAATCCTCATAGTAAGAGGCCAGGAAAAAAATCTAGAAATGCTGCATACCCATTTTGCATATATAGGGTAATCTTCTGTGCCTCCTGAATCATCTCAGCAGCCTTTTGAATGTTCTATGCGCTCTGGCATAAATAATCACCTGTAATCAGGGATGCTGTGGGTGTAGGAAGAACAGCAAAAAAAAAAAAAAAAACCCACCTGAAAATCCCCATACTGCCTCTGAGAAGGAGGAGGGGAATTGAGGGAGATCTCCAAAGGTTTGAAAATGCATGTAATAAGCACTTACATTTTTCAGTAGATTTGCCTGTCACTAGTCAAAGGTCTTATTCATGTATCATGTGTATTTTCCCTGAGTAAAATTGTCGTTTCTTCTGGAAGATGCATCTCGTTTTAAATTGCTGCCAACTCTAATCAAAACCACCTACACAACAATACCGAGCTTTTTTTTTTTTCCCAGCTCAGCCTTAGTTTTTCTTTCAGGATTGCTGAAAATTGCACACAAGCAATTCAATAGGTAGGAATAAAAGAATTTAAACTAACAGGGCCCCTATCCCATGCATTTGTGTTTCTGTGCTCCAGCACCGTTTCTGACAGAGACCTGAACATTTATCCAATGGCTAAGGCGTTCTTCTGCTGCTGTATGGATATTTTGCAGTTGCATTAGAAACCTTCTTTTCACTGCTAGTGCCATATCAGATTTAATCAATTTTTCTGCGTGGAGTAATGTGATCAGCAGCAAATTATTTCTAAAACTCTCACAAGAAGCTGCTGAGGTCTTGCTAAAGTATATCATACAGTATTGTAGACCAAGTAATAAAGCTCTTCAAGTATTTTAAAGAGGAGCAGGTGGGATAAAAGTTTAGAAGAGGCTGGTTGTCCTGTCTGGTCTAAGTGATGGGACGGGGTACACATCCTGGTTTCCAGCCGTAAGGTGCAGCAGGGAATTACCTCTACTGGTAAGGGGTGACTTCCAGCACGTAGTGCCCGCTCGGTTCATATAAGGTACCAATTCTACACACCACCTGAGCATTCAGACCTCTTTGCTTGTGTTCTTCCATTTGAATTTCTTCCTGCAATCTCCACTTGCCCAAGGTCCCACCGCTCTCAACCCCTCCTCCAGGCTAATGGTTGAAGAAATTTTTCGAAGATCTGCATCTGGTTTACCCTTTTCAAATCAAGCTCAAAGTGGCATTGTCTGTCCTATACTGAACAGATGACTTGGGTTCTTCATATAATTTTCACCAGGAGTGATGGGAGCCTTCTAATGCCCCAGCAGTCACCCACTGTGGGCTTGACCTGGGTGAAATTTGGCAGTGATTGAGGATTTCCAAGACTGCAGTTCTACCTGAGTGCTGAAGTCTCCCCCTGAATTTCACCACAGAGGGTTACTTTGCTGAAAAAACAGTCTCTGAAAACCTTTGACCAACTTTGTCATGACTCATGCTGAGGATAGTCCCCTGTACTGCAGTGGAAACAGAGCTGCACAACACATCTTACAGCAAAACTGATTAATGGCATCCTGATTTGAAAACAAAGAATCTTACCTTTATTCTCATGTAGATTTGTTTTACATCAGTGTAATCCTATTGATAAGGGGTGTTACTCCTGATTTATAGCAAGAAGACAGAGCATTAGGTCTCCCTTATGCCAGCTGTTTTGAAAACGCTCCAGAATAAGTTATCTAAACTAATTTTGTTCCCACCAGTTTCTTTCCTCTAGCTTAAAAAAAAAAGATTGCAGAAACTCTATTTTTTGTTGGATTGTTCTTTCAGTGGTGTCTGCAATTAAGAACCATCTCACTAAACAAACTGTAATTACTGCAAATTGTAGTAAGCAGTGGTAATTGTTACGCTTCGGTAAAACTGGCTAGTGTTAAGATGGCCATTAAGGACATTAAATAGTGAATTCGCAACTTTAAATCATGTCGCCTCAGGTTTCAGAGTACTGAAAACATGGAATACAGTTATCTCTTGTACTGTAGAGAGTGGGCACCTATATTGTAGTGATTTATGGGAATGTACAAGTAAGTTACCATGCCGCTTGCGTGCAGTCAACCCCTGTGGAAAGCTGCCACATCCACAACGTACTCTGTGTTTAGTTGTCTGCTCCTGAAGCTTATTGGGAAGCAAAAGAGTTTGAAGTAGCGACATTATTTGTAGAGAAAGGCTGAGTTAGGCCATTTGTAGATGTTTTTGACATTTATTACTCATACTTCTCCTTTTTTGAACTTAAGGCCTATAAAGCTGCACTCTCAGGAAAGTGCATTAATTTTACGGAGAGAGGTTAGGAAATATGCTCCCAGCAACATTATTTAAACAGTTTCCATAATATTTCTCTGGGAAGTACATCGTTCCACATGAGGCAGCTCAGGAGATGTGTCAACCAGGTCGCCTAACCCCTGTGCATAGCATGCGAGTTGACTGAGGATCCCTCAGCTGAGCATCAAACTGTTGCCAGTTTTTGTCATGACAGTAGTCTCTGTCCATGCTTACATGGACCCCAAAAGTTGTAATGTTACTGCAAACCCCTTCCTTGAGCAGACTTCTACACACTTATATTTGTGTAGCACATAATCACGGCATTAAAACATCTGTGGAGCTGTGCATAAAGGCTGGTGAGTCAGAGTTGGAAAGTACCAGAAGGAAGGTTGTTGTGTGACCTTCAACCCATTCCCATGCATATAACACAACCATTTAATATGCACGTGTTTAAAAAATACTGGGTTTTTTTCACTCCTGCCTTTTTGTTACATACTTTTAAGGAATTCTGCACGGTATAACAATGGCTGCAACTACAAAAGGTGGCCAGTGCAAGTTACTTCTCCTGGGTATTCACAGACCTTAACGTTACGTTAACTCACTCTTTTGCAGCTAGCCTGTGGAGATTTCTAAAGAATCTTGGTTAGGTTCATTAGAGCAGCCCTAAAAGAGATAGGCCATTAAGTCTGTGATTTCTGAATAAATTTCTAAATAAACAATTTCCCGCAATGAATATTCATTGAATAGGCAGAAAAAAGGGGAAGCATTTTAATCTTTCATGAGTAATGAAATCAGAAAATCATTTGAGATGAGGAAACGACTGTCTAAAGCCGGGTGTGTTGTCTGGGACCCTGCTCAGTGCTGACAGACCTTTTCAGGAGCCTGAGAAGATCCCAGCACAATGCAGGGGAAAACGGCAATCTTTGGTTTCTTAACTCTACCTCTGGTCTGATCTCAGCTTTGGTGCTCCAGTGTAATTCTTTGTTCTGTGACAGAGACTAAACTAGGGCAATTCTTCCATTATACCATTTGCTTTACTGTGGCAATCTTGGAGTCGCATTCCTTCTGTTGTTGTCACTGGTTTTTTTCACTCTCGGTGTTAGAACATTTAAGGACATCTGAGGTGTTGTACAGCTTCTCTTCCAATCTAAACTTCTCAAGTTTTTCCCTTGCATTGGTTATCTCCTGCCTCTTCTATCTTAGCTCCTTGGAAAATACACCTCCATAGTGCAACAAAGGTTCAGGAGACATTTTTAACAAAGCCTCCTGGCAGTATGTGCTCAACTAGTGAACCTCCCATAGTTACCACAGCTACAATGCTTGAAAGGTCTTCACGCTTTTGAGAGTTGAGTAAGAAAAGATTGGGTGCACTTTGCATTGACAGAACTAAAATCTTCTTCTGCTGGACTTTTGGCCAGTATGAACTTTTTACTTAAATGTGGTTGAATCTGAGCTTCTGTGTGGTACCTGGCAAAATACTACAGGAGTGAGCAGTTTAACACTATTGCCCATATATGTGCAGAATATGTAAAGCATAAGACATAATGAATGTCAAAAAAAAAAAGGAGTAAATTTAGAATAACATTGTGAAGTATTGTTTCTAACACACTAAGCAACGTGTAGCTATAAAAAGTTTTCAACCTGCTCATTGCTTTAAATATATTTGAGTTACACTTGAAATGAAGATATAATGTCAAAGGTATCAAGGATTTAGGAGGAAATGCACAGCTCCACTATATATTTGTAATCCCCATATTTATTTTACTTATTGATTAGAAATGCTTATTGAGTTGTGCAAGTTCCAAGAGTGCTTCATTACACAACAAGCGCTGGCTGGAAAATGTCAGTACTGATCTGCCTCGAATCTTTTCATGTCATTCTAATCCTCCTCCAAATGCTTTCATAAGCTTCATCTCACTCAGTGTTATTTAACTGAAGATCTTTTTTTATAAAGCAGTTTATCATGCTCAGCAATTGTTTGAGTGAGGGATCTTGGCCAGAATAAAGCATAGCACACACTCTGCAAGCACCTGAAATGCAGTATTTGCATGCGATTAGTAAAATGTTCAATATAGTCATGCCATGACTATACAAGGAACTGAGGGAAGACCCTGACTTCTCAGCCCTTAAGAAACCAAAATTACATTTCCAATAGCACCAGGCATCATTAAGAAGGGAAGAACACTAAAGTGAATAAGTTTCCTCAACTCTGGGTGAGAGATTCCTCCCTTGGAAAGTTCCCCTTGTCAATGGCAGCCATGAGAAGAGCAAGGTTGACTGGCATGGGTTGCCTTTCAAAAGTTACAACAGTTCTGGCCATGTACATTGAACACCTTGTTATTTTTGTTTGCCCTTTTCTCACAGCATTGGAGCCATTTTTTTTTTAATTTTTTTTTTTGATGCTGTGGGTGTCCTGAATGCTTGTTTGAGTACATCAGAGTGAAATTGTTCTCATTTGGAATGAAAACTTTCAGAGAGTAGTCTTTAAGGTTCAAGTCAGGATTCGGGTGGTTTTTTTTCTTTTTCTTCTGTCAGAGCATTAAATAGAAAAAATCAGGTTAAAAATAGTAATATAGCAGTTACTGCTTAGTTGATTGCATTTTGTGGCCAGTATCACATGCAGGAAAAAATGCTTTTTAGAAATAAACAGAATCTGGAATTTTGTTGGTAGCTATGTGAAAAGGAAAATGAATTTCTGAGTACCCAGAACCTTCACGATGGACGAAGTGAATGTCTAGGCTTACTTGAAGAAAAGAGCACAAATGGTAATGTCTGCTTCTAGGTATACGGGAATTGTCTGATATAACTGCATGAAGTTGTGGGTAGGCACTTTCAGTCCAGTCTTTTGTCTGTCTTTGGATGCCTAAAGGTGTAGATCAAAGAGGAACTCCTGCATTTCAGGATGATGGGAACAGAACCGTTGTGCCATTCTTGGTCTTAAATCATATATCCTTTTTGATCTTGGGAAGACATCATGCAGCCTCCATTTACAAAACAGGATTAACAAGTTAGCTATTTTCTGATAAAGCAACATCTTAGTAGGAAATGTCAGTTCATCAAACCCATACTACATGATTAAAAATGTTGACATAAACTTTACCTCAACCCATGTAGAATTTTCACGAAACTATTGCTTATACACATCAACAATTACTCCATCATCAGGTTTATAGATCCTTGCTCCTGAGATTTGTTTGGTGGACTTTTCCTAAACTGAGAATTCAGCACTTTCATAAAGTCCCTGCAGATAACCCAAAAAAGCATTTGATCATCAGCTTGTCCCATGTCTTCTTGGTCAATCTGGCTGGTAGCCTCAGATCCTGTGAGATGAGTATCCACTTTTAGCACTAGTGAAAAAGATAAGAATATCGAATTTTACCGAGCAGCTGCAGGGCCTGGGGAGATATTTTGTTTCAGTCATTTTGTTTCATTGCTCAAATTAATAAAAATGGGTTTAGTGTGATTTAGACCAAGTGATATTTCAAAAAGAAACAGCTTTTCTTGCAAATTGGAAACCTAGATTTCTAGGCAGGTCTGCCTAGCACCAGGCGGTCTCTATGTACTGCTGCGACAGTAACATGTTCAAGTTGCCCCAAGTTCACACTGCTTCTGTATTTGTAGTATTCCCTAGAAGAATATTAAAGAAATATTTGCACTTATTAGAATGTGTAAAGATAGAGGTAGCATTGTTTAATTATTTAGAGCAATTGACAAGTTTAGTAGGACCACTGCATTTGTTTCTGCTTTCTCATAACTGTTGCTACTGTTCACAGAAATACATGGTAGTTCATCCAAAACCTGAGATTTAAATTTTTTTTAGTAAAACACACCATCGTAATGTCATACTTTATAATGCTTTATACTGCAGTTGTGCAGTGTATGCTGATAGATATCCACAAGTTAACAAGTCTAACTAGGCGGTAAGTATGCAGATAAAGGCAACTTGGGATTGTTTGCCGTGATGAAATGATTCAGATTGTTTAGACAGGTGAATGAAACTGTCTCGGCAAGGGGCATTCTTGCTTCTGCTTACTTGAATAAACCTCTGCATCCTATCTACAATGTTTGATTACAGTCTGACTATGATTAAACTTATCATGCAAAGTATTTGATCCACAGCTTATTGTACATTTGAGATGAGTAACCAATGGCAGACTGCAATGGTGGTGGGTCAGGTGCTTGGACACATGAAAAGACACGCATTTGAGCACTGGGAGCAAAGGGTTGAAACTCCTAAGTCCAGCTTTGCTCAAGGCCAGTTCTTACAGACAACTAAACAGTGCGCCACAAAGAAAGGTAAACCACTTAAATTGTTTAGATGTCTCCAAATTTAGGTAGCATTGGAATAGACTTTTTTACTGAATCTAGCCTGTAAGCTCTCTGTATAGACTGCCATCTATAAACGGGGAGAATATAATTCCTCCAACTCACCAACTCACAAAAACAAATATATTAAACAGTGAGAAATGTTTAGCTACTGTGGTACAGTATGTATAGGGTGGAGGATCCCAGTACTCAATCACTACCGAATAGATGATCTTGCCTCAGATAACTATGCTACTGTTGGTGTTTCTCCAGCAACCACACTGCAACTGGGGAAAAATGACCCATTGCCTATCTGTTTAGTTATACTCGGCTTGTTTATGTTATACTATTTAAAATTTAGAACAGACCTCTGCATACATTTACCCATTATTAAACCTCCTAGCATAGGCAGCTTCAACAAGCTAAGTGTACAAGAGCTTACAATGTCCATCCACAGAGAGTTCCCAAATTGACCTTTTTTGTAGATAAATAAATAAATAAAATCCATCCCATATTTCAATAGATTTAATACGTTTATTCGTATTATACCGGTCTGAGCCTTGGGAATATAATTTCAGGGTTCCTATCTCTCCACGTATTGTGCCATAGTCTCAGCATTTTAACAAAAGCTGTCATCTTCAAAATCTCTATTTATTACGAAAAATAAGGATGAAAAGAAAATTATTGTAAGAAGTTAAAAAATCCCCTAACAAGTTTCATAGGAAGGTGATCTACAGAAGTAAATTTTCCTAGACAAAGTTTCTCAGACCCCCCCTTGATTTCTCCGTTGCAGTAAAGGAGCAAGATTTTAGCTTATGTTCAACAGGTTGTGGGTCCCTCCCAGAGACTTTGACCCACAGAAATATAAATTAAACTGAAGAAAAAGTTTGATTAAGTAATTCCATTCATCTCTGGGATGGCAGATTAGGCAAAATGGCTCTGCAGCAGTCAGCTTAATTGTCCATCGGACTACTGGAATATTCTTCAAGGACTGTCCAAGTTTCAGCATTTTTAGGCATCTGGACTATCTGCATTATGAGATTGTAGAGGAAATAAAATTAAATATGTCTAAAAAAATATAAACCATGCTGTTGAAACTAACTTCACACTAGACAGGTGGAATTTCAACTGCCCTAGCTCAAAATGGTCCTAAACTGTAGCAACCCAACCTCAGAAACATGCAGATGTCCCGGTAGCTCTGGGTGTTGCCAGCTTTCACTCGCTCCTTGAAAAAACACTCACCAAGGAAAATTCCTCTGACCCTTTCTTCACCTCCTTGCTTCAGGGTCTCACTTTCCTTAGGGAATAATGTCAAGCTGAAATGCAACACTCAGGTTATTTGTTTGTTTGTCTGTTCGTTTCTGTGGTGCGAGATGAACACTAAGCAGTGCATGGCTTATCAACACTGAAAATATAACACCTAAATTGGTGCATTTATAAAAATGAGACTGATGGCAAAACTACAAAACTACCAGCAAAATTTCTGAGAGGAGCACTGAGGGGCCCCTTACTTAGTTGTGTATTTGCTAGATAAGTGGAGATTTTGGCTGCCCTTCTAAAAAGACCTCCCTTTTCAAGTCTCCACCGATCCCACCCAACAGTAATGCTTTAGGTAAGGAAAGCCTAGTGAAGGTTGTCTGTTTGATGGGAGCAAAGGGAGGGCATTTTCAGCAGAACACCCTCAGCTCTGGAATTAATTTCTTTGTTGGTCCAACAGAGTTCAAGTGTCCTGACTTTGAAGGCACGTTGCCAGCTGAAGCCTTCCTAAGAAAAGAGAGTAAATATGATATGTTAAGATCTTATTCTAGGAGGAACTGGCAGTGGCTCATATAATAAATGTTGTCTAATACTTTCCATTATAAATTGCCTAATGCTTTGCATTATAAGACCCTATTTTGAGAAGATTTCAGTTTACTACTTGGCCCATGATTATTAAACTTTTGATTGTCTTCATATATATTTTTTCTTTTCTCTCCCACTCTCTTTCAATGGCAAAATGCCAATTGATTTTGGTGGGTCAAGGATCGTGTTGTCGTATTTTTCAGTTAGTGTTATTAATAATTTTGTGCATTTTAAGGCCTTCTTTACTGAAGGTGATATACCTCAAGAACACGAAGCAGGCAAATGTGGTACCTCTTCAGATGTGCACCAGCCAGTTTTGTAAAAAAGCTGCCAAAAGAGGTAACAAACCCTGTCAGATTGTGATCCATGAGTAAGGTCCTCACAGTATAAGGTGCATATTAGTTAAGAACAAAAGTTATGGACATTTATACTGTATGAGAAACAGGTAATCTCTTGTCTGGAAAAGAAACTGAGTGGCACAGCCACCTTCTTTGTTTCCCTCTATTTTTCAACATGCATATTATTTTTCTGCCTGCTTGTATTTCCACTCTGTCTAGACAGATCCTACTCTTCTATCCACCACACTGGACTGAAAGATCTTCAACTTGTGAATGGACCCATGTTCCAAGGAGGTTTGGACTCCAGAAACAAATGCTACTGGAAAATCTTCCTTGTGTTTAGAAAGGAGGGCTACAGCAAGATGACGGGAGTAAACATTCAAAGCTACTTCATTTTTATTTCCACAGTCTGCCCTCTTTATTTACTGGAGGAACTCCCCCAGTCCCAGAAGAAAACAGCTGTATGTTCTGCAAGGTATAATCCATGTGCCCCTAGGTCTTACAAGAAATGACAGTGTCTCTCTTTCACGATTCTTCTGCCAGCATTAGTCCAATACTTCTCACGATCAGAGAGAGGCAATCACAGCAGCCCATTAGTGGCCTCCTGACACGCATGAACATTTGTAAGAGAATACTTTCATTCATGGTCCATTTTAGGGTTAAAGTTGAGCAGACCCCATTGGTAGCTCTACTTCTATAGCTTTATGAAATAATGCAGAAACTTTGCAAAAAAAAATCATTCATTGAGTAATTTTTTTTAATTAATATCTGAGCTAGCATATTTATAGCATTCCATAAATAAAAAGACCATGAAATAAAAATAAACACAACACTTGAAAGTAAATCAGGCCAGTGGTTTGGTGGCAACTTTAGAAGTGGGTAGTGGGCACATTGTATGCATTAATGTTTACTTATGTTTGGCACCCTCCGTCCGGAGGTAGGCTATAAAATGCAGCATTTCTTCAGAGGTTGGTTTCATCAAATATTCAGACGTGAGGTTTACTGAGGTAACTGTCCCAAAGTCAGTCGTGGTAAACATTGGGACTAGAATCTACATAATTTTAATCTACATAATTTGAAATGTTTCCGTTATGAATTCATTCCAGTATTCAAAGATGCCATAAAGTGGACATAGGTAATTGCCACAAAAAGTAAAAGTTATTGGCGCGCGCACACACACACACATACAAACACATTTAGGTTTTGTACTGGGTATTTTCAGCTGAATGGAAAACTCTTGTTTGCATCCCAGACATTCTACTGATTGTGACCTCTGACTGAAGCAGAGGCAGA
This sequence comes from Cariama cristata, assembly GCF_000690535.1. Classification (NCBI taxonomy): domain Eukaryota; kingdom Metazoa; phylum Chordata; class Aves; order Cariamiformes; family Cariamidae; genus Cariama; species Cariama cristata. The sequence continues at coordinate 42,881 of NW_009611449.1, forward strand.
ACTCTTTTTTTTTTTTTTTTTTGGCTGCAGATTACTTTTGCCTAGCTCGAGGGTTATATTTTTTTTTGGAAATTTCCTAGTATTTTGAGATTATTTTCTATATTTGTCAGCTAGTTCTTAAAAGTGCAAAATTTCACCCAATGTATTTCACAAAAATGTTCAACAGAAAGAAAAGACACTTAATTCCTATTCCTCCTGTACTCCACAACATGTCCAGATTCATAAAAATCTGAATTAACCCAACTCATCTAAGATTCACACCACTAGAGGAGAATTGTATCAATGCAGACTATGCTAGGAAAAATTACCTGTAGCTTAAGATAAAACTTCTGTAAGAAGCACTGGGTTTAATCACATCCATACTACTGCAAATCTGGTTTATTTCTGCCACAGCCATACAGTTTTCCCAAGGGCCAAGTTCAGAGAAGAGTTTGGGTCTACAGAGGATAAGGGGACAGGGAGATATTGGAGAAGATCTGGCGTTTGCAGTATTCATGGAAAAAAAAGACAAAACAAAACAAAATGAGGTCATCTAATAGCTCTGTTGAAGATAGCATAGTAAATTAATACATCTGAAAGATGGGTGAGTTTTGCCTCTTTTTCTAAAGAAAACATTGCACGTAATACTGAGGGGCCAGGGCAGTGCTTTCTGCAACTGCCCTCCTCGGGACCTTGCAGGGTGTTGGTTCAGACCCAAATTATTTGCTGCCAGAGATGGGTAGCCTGGATGCTTTCAAGCTGCACTTCCCCAGCAGAGATGCTCACACTTCTGCCTCCTGAAAAGGCCTCTTCTGCATGCAGACAGGGCCATCTTTGATCTCCGCTGGGGGTCCACTGTTAACTGCTGCTGGGAAGCGGTTTCAAATCAGCAGGTCAACCAGATCTTTTGAAGATAGAGCCATTTATTCAGCAGCTAGAACAGCAACCACAGGCAGCCAGAGGAGCATAAATTTTGTGTCTGGTGGTGGCCATTAAAACAGGGCTTTACTGTTTGTGGTCTCGAGCTGACTCAGTAGCACCATTGGAGCAGTGTGGTGATAAATGTGTATTCATCACTGTTGTATAATTTGGTTATTGAAGGACGGGTTCAGCGTGGCTGTTCGGGGGCAGATGTGTGACTGCAGGTCTGTCCTGGCGCCATTGTGTCACCCGGCAGAAGAAGGGTGGGAAGGCGACGGGACCGTGGTGACAGCTGTGATGGATCTGCCCGAGTTGGAGGAACTGATGTTACCACCATTATTTACGGTTCTTACAGATGAGCAGCTCCAGGGTTGCTTGCCTCTGCCGCAAAAATTTAGGAAAGAAGGTAAAGGTATCCATATCCTGGACTGAAACTCTACTAATGAAGCTACCAATGCTTCAGTGAAGGCTTTCAATAGCACTTAATATTCTTATAATGTAGGAAATGGCATATCTGTGCCAGAAACTTAGGGTCAGACGCTCACTTGCTTTGACTCCAAATTAAGTTCAATACAGCTGCAATGGAAGCATTTATCCCTTACTGCCCAGAATCAGGATATAATCATGATTTATAGAAAGAAGTGGCATTTCAAATAGTTACTGTGAAACTTGTGTTTTGATTCTCAGCATAAATGGCACAAATGTGCACCTCTCGAAGGCAGCCTTACATGTTTGTTAAGTTCTAAGATGAGGTGGCTTCTAAGTGTGAAATATTTAGTAACAAAATAAGGCAGCTAGTCCTCTGGGACTTTTTTTCTTCTTGTTTATTTTTTTTTTCCATGAGTACAAGCCAGATGTGAGAGCCTGAGGAAGGCTGTACTATCTTTTCAACCCTTGCCATAGGCCAAATCCATTCAGTTTTTAAGCAGATTACATCCTGTGGAAAGATACTTTTGCATGCTAGACTTAGTGTTAATCCACAAGAAGATTATAAAAACTGGTAAATGAGCAGTGAAAAAAAAAAACCAAAACAAAATAAAAAAAACAACCTTCCCATTCAGATTGTACATTTTTACTACAATCAGGAAAGTAAAACAGAGCTAGGAGGAAATTAGGATTCTCTGCAGGTACTGTTAGTTTTGGAAGGTAACAAGCGCATGGTCATGTCATTAGAGACTATATTTTTGCACTCCTCGAATCCTTTAACAACATCACATTTGGCAAGTGTAAGTACAGCATCTCCTAAACACGCAAATGTCCCTTCGGCAGCTTTTCCAAGGTGATGTTTCAGAGTGCACTTTTGCTGTCTGGCGGTCCTGTTCCACTGGCACCATTTATGGAAGTTCAATAAAAAGCATATTCTGATGAACTGTAACACAAATGTAAGAAAATCTGCTGTTGTTGTAAACGCAATGTCCACAGATTTATTAGGAATGCTCTCATTCCTGGAAGTGCCAGCTATTCCTGTAACTCACGGCCGCCAAAGTTTTTAACCATATTCTCCTCTCATGCACACGTTACAGAACGGAAAGCCATGTCTGCACTCTGGCTGCTGGGATCAGTTCTTTGTTTGCTATTGGATCATATCATTTTACAGTTTGTCTTCTGTAAAGGGCAATGCAGAAAGCTGCTGAGAGTTTAGCTTCCCAAGCCTGTTGTTAACGGCTAAGCTTTGCAACTGTAAAGGGTTTGCTTTAAAGTTTGCATTGAAGTCTTATTTTAATGCGTAATAAAATCTACAATAAATCATTGAGGTAAGGAGAAAACAGCGAAAAAAGATTACAAGGAAAAGATCTTTTCTTTGCTCCATCTCCCTGTGGACTACTGGTATTTTTAGAAAGGACATGAGCAGAACTGTATCAAGAGTGGGTACAGTGTGCACCCGTTGCTGGAGCATGGTGCTCCAGCCCAGTTCCATGTACTCCATGTAATTCATGGGGGAACTGTGTGTCAGCTGTGCAGACAGAGGAATAAGTCAAATGTTGTGTCCGTCATCTTTTAAATCTGTATTTGACAGCCTAAGTTGACCACGACATAGAGCAGCCATCCAAAAACTGGTTCTGGCTGTGACTTGAGAAAACTTTTAAAAAAACTTTGAAATTGAGTTTCTTTATCCAGTATCATCACGATTAGCATGAAACCATATCACAACATGCAATTGCTGTTGTAATGTTAGAGTTTAACAGTGGTAGCTCTCAAATTCCCTTCTTTTTCCTCCCTTATTTACATGTTTTCTCTTTCAACATGTAGTTTAGCGAAGAGTGAAACCTTCAAACCACCAAGGGGAAAACATAGTGTGTTCATGCCTCCATATTTAAGAACTGCTCTATGGGTAGAAGTGTGAAATCAATGATGTCAACAGTAAAATACTCCAAGTGCCACTTTCTTTTCTCTGTTGTGCATTTTTGCATACAATTGAGGCTAGGATTACTGATTTCGAGATACCACCGAACTTTTTCTCACGAAGGTATCATCTGGTATATTGAGATGTTGTTTAACCGCAGTTGCCATGTTGACATTTCCTAGATTGTAGAGGAACGGTACCAGGAGTGAAATAAATTTATCCAGGAAAATACTCTGAAGTGCTTTTAGTTTATCTAGTTGATAAAACAATAGTGGTTTATTGCAAAAAGTCCCTTTAGTTTATGAAAATCCTGATGTGTTTTATACTGCTGCTGTAACTCACAGTTTTCACAGTTTTTTCACGTGGTGCTTCATTCTGGTTTGTGTTAGGATATCAGAAATTCTCCCTTGAATTAGTTCAGCTTCAGACCTTTTAATCACTGTTACTAATGCAAGAAATACTACCCCATTCATAAATCATATTTCATATTGAGACAAATTAATTTCTTACTTCTGAATCTGTAAAGAATTCTGAAAGTTTAACATCTACTCCTTACCGTGCTTTTTTGTAAATCTGTCTTTTGGATAAGTTACAAAGATGCAAGAATGCTTAGAAAAGTAGTAGTCTTGTGATTTTTACCTTTCTTCCTTGATTTAAGCTTTATTTGTAGACACCAGCCAAAAAATTGAAATATTGGATGTAACTGCTACTCACAATTCTCACAAATCTTCAGAGATGCTTTTCATATTCAGATTTTGTGACCAAGATCTTATACTGCACAAAAAAAACACTGCATATAAACATATCACATATTTAGGAAACTGAGATGAATACTCGATGCCAGATTTTCAACCATGGACATGGATCTTTTCACACAGAATCCTGCTAAGACTGTAAAAAACCATCATCTCCTGTTCCCAAGCACGTAGGGATGGGAAAAGCTGACCGTTCCAGTTTGTAGATTTATGAAAAATATACTTTTGTTCAAAAATCTCATTAATCAATATTTGTTAATATTATTTGTATTAAACCATCATATGGAAGGTCAAGTAAATATTAATCCTGCTTTTTAGGACTCATACCATATGGAATTTATATTATCTGGACTAACACTGAAAAACAAAAACCATGCAAAGGATAAGCAAGGAAATAGATAGATAATAACCTGCCCAGGGAGCTCAGCAGATTGGTAGGAGGCTGGGGACAGAATTCAGGTCTACCATTTTCCAGTGTAATAGTTTTTTCCTAAGATCGGGCTGGCCTCAGAATTGCCTTCAGGTTCACTGGAGATTTTCTTTATCAAATATCTTGAAACACCTGTGGTCCCTGCGGGAGAGAGGAATGTTGGCCACTACATAGAAGACCAAGATTGCTGCCCCAAAGACATTAGAATTAAAAATACTGGTTAAATCATTAAGTCGCCCTGCAATAAACATGCTAAGAAAAAGAGGTGAGTGTTCAGACAATTTAGAAGATTTGCTTAAAATGTATTAATTTCACGAAGAGTGCATTTAGACAGAAAAGCAGACTTAAGGCTTAGTGTCTGATGAGGTTTTCTCAGTTTCTAAGTGCCTTGGATCTTCCATTTATAAACATATAATGTACATGAAATACTACATATTGAGGAAAATTGTTTTGACTTTTTTGGTTCAAGTGTATTGTTACTTTCATTATAAATGCAATTCTTCAGTTATAGCTCAGCCATGAAAATTTTCTCAAGGCTATAACTTGGCAAATAAAATCTTAGTTTGGGAGTCACAATAAAAAATAAAACAAAAAAAAAATACTTCAGTGTTTTCCAGTGAAGTGAATAACAATTAAAACCAATAAAAATACTAAGAAAGTACAATACTGGTTTAGCTCTGTCTATTTATAATCAGTCTAGACAAGTATAACCTCTTGAATTTACCCACGCTGCATAGTTTGGAGTTTTGCAGGCACTCTCAGCTCAGCTATCAATGTCGAAAGAAAATAGACAGAAACTTGCTGAAGAGTTCCTCTGGTATTTTTCAGAAGATGTGGCTCACTCTTTAACCTGAGAGTTCACATGTTTGAAAACAAAGCAAGCAGATGTTAATAGTTCCCATTTTGTTTTAGAATATCATGAAGTTTTGTAGTAAAACAAGCACTTAATGCTGATGGACAACAAAACTTTCTATAAAATATGCCAAATCATGTTTCAAATATTAGAAATATCATTTAAACAAAATCAGGAAAGATGTTTGGTTTTTTGCATAGTTTCCTGGTTTGTTGGTGTACTGATATACATCACTTTAAGATTTCGGTGTGATATCTACACATCTGAATTTCATCACCTCCACACATCCCCTGCACAAAGAGCATCTTATTTGCCATAGCACAATCACAGCATACAGACGTTCCTCTGGGTCTGTAAAAAAAAAAAAACAGCTGCCTGGTCTTTCCCCAAACACCCAAAAATCTGCCAGCAAGGGAACAGACTAAGACCCTCACAGCTAACAGTGTTCCCACCCGTACGTGAATACTCGGCTCGTCCTCAGCTGCACCAAGCAGTAATCTGTCACCTGCAGCTGAAGCAGTGCAGATTTTCAGATCTGTATGTGAAATACCCATTCCCAGGGTTTCTGCAAAGTTTGCATGGTGTAGCTCGCTCACTGCAAACCCGACTGTGTCCCACTATAAGCAAACAGGCTATTGCCCTCCGGGTGCTGCCAAGGGATCAAAATCACCATCAAAAGCAGCTGGCTGATGTCTATACCCTGCAGAGGAAAAAAAACACTTTGGTTCAACTCTTTTGCCTAATTTTTTTAGTGCCTGTAGCAGAATCCTTCACTCTGAGTAAGGCAATAGCTCCTCGGTCGGTACATCAGATGGGTAGAAAAGACTGAAAAATGAGAGAGGAGATGCTTAAGCACAACCAAGAGAGGGAGAACAGAGGGGTATCCTCAAAGTGGCTCCATCCTGGGACTCAGGAGCCTCTATCAGAGCTCCCAGTTAGACATCCCCTCTGTTACAGTCCAAAAACCTTTCCTGAAGGGTTGTAGTGATGCCTTTTCTTTTAAAAAACAAAAAACAAGAAACAAAACCTGCAAAAATCACAACAGAAGCATAGTTCACCAATTGCTTGAGAAGTACAAATGGAAGAGGGGATGGTAGGCTCTCCATTACACAATAGCTCAGTGATTAGAGCTCTCGCTCAACATATGGGAGACCCAGATTCAATTAATTTCTCAGCCTCCGAGGTTTCCAACCCATATTTCTCACGAGGGTAGTTGAACTGTCAAATTATAGGCAATTTGCAGTAGGAGGGAACAATGTACTCATCAGGCTGTGCTGGAGCTGTTCCACTGGCCATGGAACAGTGACTCAGTGGGCCAGGCAGAAACAACAAAACGGGTTAGGATTATCCAGCACGGTGACTGGAGTTTCTGTTCCAGAGCACATGCCAGTCTTGCCCTGTTCTGGGATTATTTACATGACTTTGCCAATGGGTGTTTGGTTTCCTATTGTGCATCTGCCCGATGAGCGGTGATGATGTAGCTTTCAACTCATCCAGTTTCTGTGGGTTAATAATCAGTGTGTATGCAGCCAAAACTCATTTCTTTGTGCCTACAGTATCTGAGGTTTCAGGGAGATCTTGATTAGGGCCCACCTGGCACAGCTTCATGTCCACGCAGGCAGAAACATCAGGGCTCTACAGGAGTCTGTCCAAAAGCTACTCCTTACCCAGCTGTAAGAAGTGCAACCAAAAGTAGCAGCATTGGAAGAGGTGCGATATTTGTGACAAATTGTTTAGATCCTATATTTACTCTACCTTTTCCATTAATTTAGGTTCAAGGACTTTAGTGCCTGCACATTGGCATGCAAAGAATTAACAGACATATGTAGGTATCATATATATGTTGCTAAACTACAAGAATATGGAGTAAGCATGAGATTAGACCACGTGAAATTATAATATCACAACAATTTTAATACTGGATTCCTAAGAATCTGTCTCTACGGTGCATTTCACTTTAGGAAAGTTTATTCAGACTTGCAGAAATTAAGTTCAAAGTATGACTATTCTCATTCTGTAGCATTTTTTTGTTCACTTTGCCATCATTTTATCCAGGTAACTGAGTGAATAAGGCACACCCTAATAATTTTCCTTCTTTTTAGCTTATTCACTGAGCTTTGTCTCATGAAGCAGGGTTGACCAAATTGTAGGAGAACCAATCTGTGGGTCACTGTGAGCTGCTCCAGAAAGCCATTGAGGAAACAAATAAAAAA